>NW_026694165.1:0-153507 GCF_021218885.2 Marmota monax
CATCCCCAGCCCAGGATTTTTAAATAGTTGTGCAAAGCTTTATGATTCTAGTGCTTTTTCAGTAGATATAAAAAGATCACTATTTTAAAATAGATTTTTTTGTGCTCAAGTGTGGGGTTTATCTCATAACTTTTATATATTGAAGCAAAATTTTATTGATGTAAATTTGTATTTCTGAATTATCAATTTGTGAAACCTAATGAGAGACTTTTTCCTTTTTTAGGACACAGAATTTCCCGGTGTTGTGGTCCGACCAATTGGTGAATTTCGTAGTTCCATAGATTACCAGTATCAGCTTCTGCGGTGTAATGTTGACCTTTTAAAAATTATCCAGCTGGGCCTTACATTCACAAATGAGAAGGGAGAATATCCTTCTGGAATTAATACTTGGCAGTTCAATTTCAAATTCAATCTTACGTAAGTTTCTGAGACACTTCTCAGTGTTACTCATTGATCTGCTATATCAGTGCAAACTGTGATTTCTACTGATTTTAAGTTTTGTTTCTACTGAACCCAGCTAGATGTTGAACAGAATATAGTCAAACAGAGAATGGAATAGGGAATCTTAGAAACCCACTTAAAGAATTCTTAAAACTTAACATGAAAGACAACTTTGGGTTGAGAGTGTAGATCAGTGGTAGAGACTTTCCTAGCATGCACCCTAGATGTAATCTCCAGCACCAAAAAAAAAAAAGACAACTCAATTAAAAATTGGTGCTGGTCATTGTGGAGCTTGCCAAGCTACTGAGGAGGCTGAGACATAAGGATCACAAATTAGCAGTACCCTAGCAACTTAGTGAAACCCTGTCTCAAAATAAAAAATGAAAAGGGCTGGGGATGTGGCTCAGTAGCTAAGCACCCCTGGGTTCAGTCCCAGTATCAAAAAAAAAAAAAAAAAAAAGGAAATGGCAAATAATCTGAATAGGGGTTTTGCCAGAGAAGATACAGAAATGGCCAGCTGGTGAGAAAGATGCTCAATAATTAGTCAAATCAAAACCACACTACTGGGCCTGGGGTTGTGGCTCAGTGGTAGAGTGTTCACCTAGCATGCATGAGACACTGGGTTCGATCCTCAGAACCACATAAATGTAAAATAAATATATTGTGTCCACCTAAAACTAAAATATAAATATTAAAAAACCTCCCACTACTTCACATCTACTGGAGTGGCTATAGTCAAAAAAGATATAATGACTTAGAATAATATTTAATAATTAACAGAATTTAGCATAATGTAATTGAGTGTTGGTGAAGGTGTGGATATATTGAAATCCTCATACATTGCTATTGGGAAAGGTAGAATTCTTTGAACTATATTGGATAATAGTTTGACAGTTTCTCAAAAAGTTAAAGAGTTGCCATATGACCCAGCAGTTCCACTGCTGGGGTTATGCACAAGAGAAGTGAAAGCTTTACTTATTTAAAAACTGTACATAAGTTCATAGCACATTATTCAGAAGAGCCCAAAAAAGGAAATGATCCGAATGTCTATGATTTGGGGAATGGATAAATAAAATGTGGTTTGTCCATGTGAAATAATGTTATTTTATTTTATTTTTTGTGGGTTACTGAGGATTGAACTCACTCAACCACTGAGCCACATCCCCAGTCCTATTTTGTGTTTTATTAGAGACGGTTTCACTGAGTTGCTTAGCGCCTCGCTCTTGCTGAGGCTGGCTTTGAACTCATGATCCTTATGAAAAGGAGTGAAGTTATGATTCATGCTGCACATAGAGGAACCTTGAAGCATTGTCTGTTTTTTAAGAATAATTTTTTGACTGTTATTCATGTGTTTTGGAAATCTCTTTGAGGTTCAGATAATTTTAGGAAGTGATTGAATCTTTCAGATCATAGTTTTTTTTTTTTTTTTTTGTTTAAATATTTTTTAGTTATCAATGGATATTTTATTAATTAATTAATTTATTTGCGGTACTGAGGATTGAACCCAGGGCCTCACACTTGCCAGGCAAGTATTCTCCCACTGAGCCATAACCCTAGCCCTGTAATGGTTTTCTTTATGATTATTTCATGCAATTATATCTGGAAACAAAATTGTGAAATCTAGGTGTTGGGGTTGTGGCTCAGCGGTAGAGCGCTTGCCTAGCACCTGCAAGGCCCCTTAGCACCACATAAAAATAAGTAAATAAAATAAGGGTATTATGTCCAACTACAACTAAAAAATAAATATGTAAAAAAAAATTTGTGAAATCTAGTGGAAAAGGAGTTATTTAGCTTAATATATTTTCCTATTTTTGTATTTTGTGGTATTATAAATATTACTCTATTTAAATTGATGAGAATATCTTTACAGTGAAATATTATGCCAGAGTTAAAAAGGATGTTATTGAGTATTGATTTCAAAAGGTAATCTATGGTACACAGATATAGGGATGCAGTTATATTTGTGTAGGTAGAGAAAATAGTACTATAAAAATAAATAGTTATTTCTGTAGGGTAGCATTATATAAACATTAATAATATAATTATCTCTCTCTCTCTCTCTCTCTCTTTCTCTCTCTCTCTCTCTATATATATATATATATATATATATTTTTTTTTTTTTTTACACACAGGAAATTTGTATCTTTTGTAATTAGGACATTTAGCTGGGGCAAAAATCTCATTTTTCCGTCTATCACAGAAATAAGGTTTTTTGCTTTGTATGCTTGCTGAAATACTGGAAGAAATTAATGAAATGAAAGATCTTTTTTTTTTTTTTTTGGTGGTGCTGGGGGATTGAACCTAGGGCCTTGTTCATGTGAGGCAAGCACTCTATCAATTGAGCTATATCTCCAGCTATATCTCTATTTTTAAATTATGAAAAGTATTTCAAGAATATGTGTACTATAAATACAAGTTGATGGTACTGTAGTTGCCTCCTACTTGTTTTGTGATCCACCAGCTAATTAAGAGAACACTTTGTTTTTCAGAGAGGACATGTACTCTCAGGATTCCATAGACCTCCTTGCTAACTCAGGACTACAGTTTCAGAAGCATGAAGAGGAAGGGATTGACACGCTGCACTTTGCGGAGCTGCTTATGACATCAGGAGTGGTTCTCTGTGACAATGTCAAATGGCTTTCATTTCACAGGTCAGTTCTGGAGAATGAGTATCTCTCTCTTCTTACCCTTTAGCAAGAATTGAATTATTAGTTATTTTTGGAGTCCTGTTGGCTCTGTTCTATTCATCAGCAGCAGTTAGAAGTTGAAAATTATAACTGGGCACAGTGGTGCGTTCCTGTAATCCTAGCTACTCTGGAGGCTGAGGCGGGAGGATTGAAAGTTCAAGGCTAATCCGAGCAACTTAGACCCTGCCTCAACAATAAAAAATAAAAATGGCTGGAGATGTAGTTCAGTGATTGAACCCCTGGCTTCAAACCTTAGTACTGAAGAAAAAAAAAAACAAAAACAAAAAACCAAAACTCAAATGGTACTTACTTATAAGCTTCAGTTTTTCAGAAAACACTTTGAACATGTTGGTGATTATATTGGTTTATGTTACATAGTATTGGACCCATCATTTGGCCATCAGTGGCTGTGTTTCCAAGTGGAAAGATGGAGGTTGGAAAGGATTACACACTTGGTTGTCTTTGTACTTACTCTGGAGTTTCCCAGTTATTCAAAATGCAGATTCCTGTTAGTCTTTTCAGTACTTTTGGATTTTTTTTTTTTTTTTTGGTACTGGGGATTGAATCCAGAGGCCCTCAACCACTGAGCCACATCCCCAGCCCTTTTTTTAATTTAGAGAGTGGGTCTCCCTAAGTTGCTTAGGACCTCGCTAAGTTGCTGAGGCTGACTTTGAACTTGTGATCCTCCTGCTTCAGCCTCCCAAGCCATTGGGATTACAGGCATGCATCACGGCACCTGGCACTTAAATTTTTGATGAATCAAACCCACATTTATAAATCCTTGGGTTCTCTTGTATTTCTTGCATGATAGCCTGTTATATGTTACTTAGTAGAAAGTTCACATTATAGTAGAGTATACTATTTGGAAGATTGAAAGCTCCTAACATGAAGTAGCATTATAAAGTTTAAGAAATAAAGTGGTTGAACATTGGGATCTGGTAACTGCTGCTTTTTTTTTTTTTTAATTTCCTTGCTTTATTCTCTCTTATAGTGGCTATGATTTTGGCTACATGGTAAAGTTGCTTACAGATTCTCGTTTGCCAGAAGAAGAACATGAATTCTTTCATATTTTGAATCTTTTCTTTCCATCTATTTATGATGTGAAATACCTGATGAAGAGTTGCAAAAATCTTAAGGTACAGAATATTTTTCTTAATATTAGCAAAGAGAAAAACAGAAAAGCAGACTTGTCATTTTGCTTTATCCCTGTGTGTTCTGTATGCATTCTTTTTTTTTTTTTTTGGTATTGGGGATTGAACTCAGGGGCACTTGGCCACTGAACCACATCCCCAGCCCTATTTTGTATTTTATTTAGATACAGGGGCTCACTGAGTTGCTTAGCGCCTCAGCCTCCTGAGCTGCTGGGATTACAGGCATGCGCTACCAAGCCTGGCCCCTGCATCATTCTTGAGTTTCTGCTGGGTGCCAGCATTCTGCTAGATAGGGTGTCATATAGGACTGATTTTTTTTTTTTTAATTAGTTGTTCAAAACATTACATAGCTCTTGACATATCATATTTCATACATTTGAATCAAGTGGGTTATGAACTCCCATTTTTCCCCCATATACAGATTACAGAATCACATCGGTTACACATCCACGTTTTTACATACTAGTGTCTGTTATATTCTGCTGTCTTTGCTATCCTCTACTATCCCCCCCCCTCCCCTCCCCTCCCATCTTCTCTCTCTACCCCTACTGTACTTCATTTCTCTCCCTTTTTTTCCCCCCCTTTCCCTTCAGCTCCTCTTATAGGACTGATTGATGTAGGATTTATTATTATTATTTTTTTAGTTGTTGATAGACCTTTATTTTGTTTATTTATATGTGGTGCTGAGAATTGAACCCAGTGCCTCACACATGCCAGGCAAGTGGGCTACCACTGAGCCCCAGTCCCAACTCTGATACAGGATTTTGTTTGGCAGTTGTCCATGCGGGATGACCTGGGCATGAAGGGAGTTCTCTGTTTCTCTCATTCTAAGGCAATGTTCTTCACCTGAGGCCCACAAAACCAGGGAAATATCTGGTAACATGAGGTGTATGTTCAGTGTGTTAGGGATGGGCTCTATGTTGTGTCAGATTCTCAGAGGGGTTCTTAACCTTAAAAGTTCAAGAAGTCACTACCCTAATGAATTGTTGGCATAAGAGATTTGCTATCTAGAACTGGATTGGTGTTTATCATTTATTTAACCCATTTCTATATTAAAAATGTAGAAAAGAAAGGAGTCAGAAACAGAATGTAACACAATGTATCAGTTGGAGTGAAGTAGAGTTAAACACCAAAAAGAGGATTGGGAGGCATATTAAGTAAATGGCCTCACTTCTTGCCACCACAATAAAATGAACTCACAAGTGGACTTAGTTGAATCCAGTAGGGTAGTGTTGGGTCTGTAATATTGTCTGTTCTCTGGAAATCTCCAGGGAGGTCTTCAGGAAGTTGCTGATCAGTTGGATTTGCAGAGAATTGGAAGGCAGCACCAGGCAGGCTCAGACTCACTACTGACGGGAATGGCATTCTTCAGGATGAAAGAGGTAAACTCCATTGACTATGAGGACCTCTCTGAAGCTATTTGCTATTTAGAAATGGATTGGCAACTAACTTGCTGAAGGATAAGGAGGTTGGTGATCTTTGTGGGCTGAGTTTGTCAAACCTTTATAGTTTCTGCTGGAAGTTAGTGGCCACTCTGAGAGCAGTTGTTTTTGTTTATTATGGTACATAATCAAATGTAGTTTGAGAGGCAGAAGCATTCTGAAGTGAACCACTTCAGAATACTCAAGTATTCTTGAGCATACTCAAGTCCAGAGTATATTTGGTGTTCCTAGCTGCTCTAATTCTTTAAGTTATTTATTTTTCTTATTTTAGGAACACAAACACATTTGTTAGGCCACTCATTTATGTATTGCTGAATTCTGTTAATTGTTAAATACATGGAGTTTACTCTAATTCATTAATGAACACTGAATATTTCCTTTGATTTCTTACTTAATCCTAAGTTTTAAAATGTATTTGAAGAGATAGAAGAGTGAAAAACTGCTTTGAAAAATTAAAATGATTTTATTGACACCTTTGAGAAGTGAATTAGATTAATTGATATGTTTCCTTGTGTTATTCCTAGTCACAAACCACACTGTTAGCCATGTTCTGGGAAATTGTGTTAGTCCACATTCCATCACTGTGATAAAATACCTAAATTGGGCTCTGTGTTGTGTCTGATTCTCAGAGGGGTTCTTAACCATAAAAGTTCAAGAAGTCACTACCCTAATGAATTGTTGGCATAAGAGGTTTGTTGTCTAGAACTGGATTGGCGTTTATCATTTATTTAACCAATTTCTATATTAAAAATGTAGAAAAGAAAGGAGCCAGAGATATTCAACTTAAGGTGGAGAAGTCAGTTTTGGCTCACAGTTTCAGAAATCAGTTTTGGCTCACAGATGTTATTGGCTTTGTAGTCTTGGGGCTGTGGTGAGTCACAAAATCATGTTTGAGAGTGGGTGGTGGAGGAGGCCTGTTTACCTCATGGTGGCTGGGAAGTAGGGAGAAGGAGGCGCTGGAGTCCCAGTACCCCTTCAAGGGCGCCCCCTCAGTGATCTAACTTACTTCCACTAGACCTTACCTCCTAAAGGTGCACCACCTCCCAGTAATGCCACATACTGGAGGCCTTCAACACATGGCCTTTGGGGGACATTGGAGATCTTATCTGTAACATTCTGCCTTTGACCACCAAAGGCTCATGTCCATCTCACAGTGCAAAATACATTGAGTCCATCTCCAAGAATTTTCAGATTGTTATAGTTACAGCATTCCTCCAGTGTTCAAACTCTCCTGAGACTTAAAGCAAACAGCTTTTAGCTCCAGTAAAAAAAAATAAACAAACAAAAAAAACCCTAATTTTCAATTACATATTTCCAAGATAAAATGGCGTAGGGTAAACATTCCCATTCCAGAAGGGAGAAACAGGGCCTAGGAAAGGAAGGATTGAGCCAAAGCAAGACTGAAAACAAGCAGGGCTAACATTAAATCCTGTAGTTTTGTCCAGCATCCTGTGTACACGGTGGCATGATGTGAATTCCAAAGGACTTGGACAGCTCTGCCTTCATGGCTACAGACCATGTGGCCACTTTTGGGCTGGTTCTGCTTGTGTTGTACTTCCCTTGCCCAGACATTTTGTGGCTTCCTTGAGCAGATGTTTTTTGTTTTGGGCATCTAACTTCCTGGGGTCTCCAGTGCAGCTTTGGCTTTACTGTCATGAATTTATGTCATGTATCACAGCTTTATGTGTCACCCTGTCAGGGGCTGCTTACAGGCATTTGACCCTGACATATACTGCTTGGTTCCCTGGCTTTCCTATGAAATCTTGGTGGAAGCCTTTGGGACCCCATAATTCTTGACATTCTGCACGCAAAGTCAGCATCATATGGACTGCCACGGTTTGTGGCTGCCTGAGCTATTCCTGGGTCCATTTGAATCCTAGCTGCAACAGCCTTAGTGCCTTGATAGCTGAACAAAGAAAACAAGAAAAACAATTCTATACATATCTCTGTGAGCAGGGAACCCAAGGATAGTGGTGGTGGGGTTTTTTCCTAAATCTTTGAGCCTGCCTTAGGTGGGGTCTTGATGATCCCTGAGGTGTCCTCAAGGCATCTTTCCTGTTGTCCTTGAATAAAGTACTTTGCTTCCTTTTAATGATTTTCATGGCACTAATTTCTTTGCTCCAACTTTAAATAGACTTCTTTTCTGATCAAATTGCATGTTTTCCAGATCTTTCTGCTCTGATTTTTGCTCCCAGTTTCGCTATAAATCTGGCTAAAAGAAGCTAGCAGTATCCATGCTGTTGCCTGAATGCTCTGCTTTTTTGAAATTTCCTCTGCCACATAAACTTGTCTTTCATTTTTAAACTCAGCCTCCTACGAAGTTTCAGGGCATGAACAAAATGTAGACTTCTTAGCCAGAAATGTAACAAAAATGGACTTGAATCCATTTCCCAAGAGTCCTATTTCTCTGAAACCTCATTAGCACAGCCTTTACTGTCTGCATTCCTATCAGCATTTTGATTTGGGCTCCTACCAGAATTACCCATTAATCTCCACTCTAGCAATTCAGGCTTTCTCTCACCCCCTTTTCCACACTTTTCCAACTTCTTCCTGCAAACCAGTTCTAAAGACTTCTGAGCCATATTGTGGGGAACAGTCACCAGTTTTCTGTTAGCTTTTGATTGCTGTGACAAAATACCCAAGACAATCAAAAGGATGAAAAGTTTATTTTGGCTTATATTTTCAGAGGTTTGAGTTTATTGTTGGTTGAATATTGTTTTTGGACCAATGGCAGACCAGCATGACTGGGAATGTGTGGAAGAGATTTGTTCACTTCATGGCTGCTAGGAAGTAGAGAGAAGGGAAGGGGCAGGGTTCCAATAAATAGCCCCTTAAGGGCATACCCCTAATGACCTCCTTCCTCACACCAGGCCCCACCTCCTAAATGTTCTGCCACCTTCCAGTAGTACCACAGGCTTGTGACCAAGCTTCATTATGGCCTTTGGGGAAAACATTTAAGATCCAAACCATAACAGAAGTGTTTTGGGTCGGTGGTTCTCAACTGGGAATGATTTTGCTTATCCCAGTAATGTCTGGGGACATTTTGGGTCACCATAACTTGGTGGGGGAGGATGGTGTGTTGCTGGGCAGGAACATTGCTAAACATCCTGATACACTGCCAAATAAAGAATTATCTTGCCCTGTAGTGACATTGTTGAAATATCCTGCTTTAAGTGCTCAATGTCCATAACTCATGCCTTGTAACATTTCTGTTATCCCATTTTATACATAAGAACCATGGCTTAAAAATTCTTGAAATGACATTGCCAGAGTCACAAGGTGAGTCAGTCTGAGTCCAGAGCCCAAATTCTTAACTGCTGACTCGCCTGTGAAAGAGAAGGGGCAGGGGTACTAAACAGTACAGGGATCCTGCGGTAAGCAAATTCCTGGGAGGTCTGAGTTTGCTTAGGAGACAGTCTATGTTTAGAGAAAGAATGAAAAGACTATGTACAGGAAAGGTGTGGAGCCCTTTAAAATTAGTTTCTAGTTTGCTAGATTTTCAGGGTTTTTAGAGAGCTGAGAGGGGTGATGTGGCAGTGTTTAGACTGGTGTGACTCCTGGACTGATTCTCACTGCAGTTCTCTGTCCTACTCTGCAGTTATTTTTTGAGGACAGTATTGATGATGCCAAGTACTGTGGCCGGCTCTATGGCCTAGGCACGGGAGTGGCCCAGAAACAGAATGAGGATGTGGACTCTGCCCAGGAGAAGATGAGCATCCTGGCGATTATCAACAACATGCAGCAGTGATGGTGGCAGGCTCTGCTGGGTGGGCCCGATCCCAGAGTGGTGCTTCCTGTGCTGACTGTGTACTCATCTTCCCCAAGAGAGAACACTTTTGAGCAAACTGTACCTGCCATCTGCATCGAGCAGAAAGACTTGTTTTACTGAAGACAGAAGATGTCTTTATTTTAGATCCAGAAGAGGGGAATTTGCTCTGAATTTGTAAACAAGTCTTCCCTGTTCCTCATCCCCACGCCTCTCCTCTCCTGTTGCCTCTTACCACCAGCATCCAGGGCTCATTTGACACCTTTTAAAATATCCAGGACAGGTCTGAAACAAACTAGTAAAATGTATATAACTCTTACCTGTTGTCATTCTTTTTATTTTAAATTTGTTGCTGATCTCTAATGAAAGATTCTTGCTATGGTTCTCAGCTGAGCTGAGCGCTTCCAGGGAAAATGGTACAAAATGGTGTTCTTGGGAAATGGGTTATACATTTTGAGGTTTTTCCCTTTCCTTTTTTGACCCTTCTTGAGGACATTTACTTTTCTCATACTTTGGTAGTCCTTGATGTACTGTTATATGGAAATGAATTGCCCACTGCTGAAATTTGAAGACAATTTTACATCATCTGTCTACCCTTCATTCATGATCAACTCCAGGATGGATATTAAGTTGACCACTAAAGTACCTTGAAGTCTGTTCCACTGTGCCATTGAGATTTGGTATCACTCAGGCATCATCTGAGGTCATTTTAAGTTTCATATAATGAATACGATCCTGAAGGAAATGAGTAAGTTCAGATTTTAGGGTCTTATGCATATTGTATTTTTAATAATGTGCTTTCAGATGGTTGTCTGTATTCTCCCACCTCTTCTCCATTTTCCCTGTTTAACTTTCAGCAAACTCCAGGAATTAGATGGATTAATGAGTACCAGGAACGAGACTCTTTTAAGAAAGTTACAGTAACTTATAAATAGGGCAGTAAAGGAACTTGGTTTGGAGAGATCTCTTGGAGTAATATCCCACAAATGGGGATAGAAAGCTCAGGACTTTTTTTTTTTTTTAAACTAATCATTTAAAAAGTACACTGTGATTTTTCGAATGACTACAGAATGGAGTTTTGAAAAACCAAAAACCTCTTTGGAATGGTGGAAATAAAAACCAGTAATTCGCTGAAGTGGATGAATAATCTTGCATTTTAAAAGCTTATGGAAAACTCAATTTGAAATGATTAAAAAATGTCAAGTATTATAAGCTGGTATTTAAGATGCTTGTAAATATAATTTATGTTTTTAATTTTGTAAAATAAAGATTTTTTTAACCACTGGCATGAAGGTTTGGTCTTTGGAAGATGGAATGACGCGGAAGGGTCTTGCCTTTATTATGTTACATTCAAAACATTTCATCTGGTAGGAACTTACTAAGGAGCACCAGTGGACAGAATTGTCTGCTTCTTACACTGCTGTCAAGCCTTGCTACGAAATCAATTTTATTTTCTGGGGCCACTCATCATCTTTGGTGGATTAGCTTGTTGTTAATTAATGGAATTCTTTAGGATGTACGAATGTGAGGTATGCTAGACTTGGCTCAGGGTATTGTTTCTGTCTTTCTATTCTACTGCATAAAAATGTGGAATTATAAATCCAAAACAGAGCTAATATTTAAAAATTTGTATCCAGTCTGGGTTTTGTTGTTGCCCAGGCCAACCTTGAACACCTGGGCTCAAGCTGTCCTACTGCCTTAGCCTCCTGTACAGCTGGGACTACAGGCTTGTACCACTGTGCCCAGCAGATCTAATTTTGGCTGGGAGGGAGGTTGTGTATAAGAGGATATTTATTACTGTAAAATTTGGAAAGCTGCACTCAGCAGTCAAGGAACCCTGGCACTAATGAGTCTCTTACAGGTGTCCTTCCAAATTTGGATTAAAATAGGGATTTATCTTTTCTACAACTGAGAACAGAATTACATGTCAGGAGAAATGCTGAGATGAAGGGTTGAGGAACCCAAATGTTGAGTAGAGGTCTGATCACTGCACGGGAGAGGCTTGAGGTTATTAAAGTGGTTTTAACTAAAGAACTGGCCAGAACTCTGCATAGTGTGTAAGTAGTCATTTTCAGAAAAGCATGGCGTAGAAGGGTCAACTTTGGGTATAGTTCAATCCTATATATATTGCCCAATATTTTGAATTCCCGTGTTCTGTTGTTCTGGTAAGGTGGACTGTCAACCACAAGCCACTGCTGGAATGAATGAAGTCACTTTAGAGCTCTTTTAAGTCCAAGCTACCAGTGAATTAATTTTCTCATTTATTCAAGTCAGTGAATTCTCATTGAGCACCTACAAAGTACTGGGCACTTGCTAGGGTCTCTACCCTCCCTGGAGTTTACAATTTCCCTGTGTTGTCAGACAGTAAATAATTCATACAAATAGAGTTTAACGTATGAGTAACTGGGGTTGACATTGAGGGAGTATTTTCAGAGAAAGGGCATTTAGGCTGAGAACTAAAAACGGGTTAAGTCATCCAGGGGAACAATATAGGTAAACCCCCAGAGGTGACAGAATTAAAGTTGGTGTGTTCCAGCAATAAAGACTATTGTGGCTGGAATCTAGGAACAGGATGATAGTAGCCAAGAGGTGGCATGGGAACAGGCTTGCCCATGTAAACTACATTGAAGATTTGTATCTCCCCCCTCCCCTCGCAAGACTCATGGGAAAGGTTGTTAAGAAGGGAACTCATGAAGCTAGAGGAAGAATGGAGAATTAGTAATAAGCGTGCATTCAGAGAAACTCTGGAAGGCCACTGCAATCATCCAGGTAACTAGGTGGTGGTAACCAGATGTTGATCTGGGATGTTGTAGGGGTAGGGGGAAATTAGAGATGAAGAACCAAAACGATTGCTTTGCCACTGAAGTACCTGAGTCATCTGCTTGGTGCTCTGGCTTATTATGGTTCTGATAATTAGGGAGATATAAATGATAATTATTTACTCAAATTATAATAAACATACTATACAGTATTAGACTAGGGAAGGAGTTTAAGAGGAAGATGAGTTGTTTTTGTTATACTTCTGCTATTTTTTTTTTTTTCCTTTTCAGAGAGGAAAGCAGATGCACATTCAAGGGAGAAGGGATATCTCAAGGGAAAGACATCTTTTGGGGTTAAGTTAGAAGTACACATTCAAGGGAGAAATGTGGACCATCGATAGGAGACAGCCTTGTTTTTATTGCAGTTTTCAAGTAGCAATTCTTGGGTCTTACCAAGCAGTATTTGTATTTGTGCAGAGTTCCTCCTCCCACAGGTAATGTTTTAGTGAATCACACAGGAGTTTGGAATTTCTAGTTTAATAACTGCTCATTACTCAAGTTGGAAGGGAATACATTTTTTTTTTTTTAATTTGTTGTGGAACCTGCCATCTAGTCTGCAGTTAGCCACACCCATTTATCTTTGCATTCAAAGATTCTCTACCCTTAGGACCACTGCATCTTCTTATTAAAGTTCAGTTACTATGTAAAGGACTATGAGGATTTAAATTTTACTGTATTTCCTTTTTGTGATTTAGCATTTTTTTAAACATTAAAGCTAGGCACTTACAAATGTCTTTTAAACAAAACTGTCTCTCAAGCCTTTTTCTTATTTGAGAGTCCCTGTTAATTTCATTCTTGCTGCTTTTACAACTCCAACCTTAGGAATTAATTGAAAAACTAGATACCCAAGCAAAAAAGCCTTCACAATGAATCTTAAAAGAAAACAGTTAAATTATTGGGAAGGAGTACTCCCTCCCCCACCTGAGATTGTCTAATTTTCCTGTCTTAGTAACTGGATATGAAATATTGTTCAACTGTTTAAATCTGCAGAAGGAAGAATAAGAATTTACAGGGGCTGGGGTTGGGGCTCAGTGGTAGAGCGCTTGCCTAGCACACATGAGGCCCTGGGTTTGATCCTCAGCACCACATAAAAATAAATAAACAAAGGTATTGTGTCCATCTACAACTAAAAATATTAAAGAAAAAAAAACAATTTGTAATTAAATAGTATTAGGGTTCCTTTGTGGTAAGACTGTAGTCCAATGATCCAAAACTTATATACATAAAATTAAGAATATGCATTTTTCTCCAAAGAGTATTTGTGGTTTTAATTCTCAAAAGGGTTCTGTGACCACAAAAGATTAAGAATCACTGAAATAATTTCTTCCTGAGCTAATTGATCACCATCAATCATTTGTCACAAAACTGAAGGGATAACACACATTTGAGATAATTATTTGTTGCTGTAAAGCTTTAGTAACTGATTTGTCCAAATAAGCAATTCTGTAAAACAATAAAATCAAACTTTCAACCTAAAGTTCAGATGAAGGATCAAGAGTCAACATGATGAGAAAGGCCTATATCACATTCAAACTTGAGTCTTGGAAAGAGTATATGTGGGAGAACCTAGGTTAATAAAAATAATTAAAAACAAAACTATACCAATAGCCATAAAATGTGGCAATTCCACCTTCAACAAAAATGAGTTGTTTACGATCAGGTCAAGTATTTATAAAGGTAGCTGTGTTCAAGAACATAACACTTTGGGTGGTTACAAAAGTTTCTCCTCTTTGGGTGAAACCTGCATAAGGCTTTAGAGATGACATAATCACTCTGCAGGTATTAGTTCTGAGCAACTATTGCTGGCTTCCCATGATTTTGAGTTCCAAGTCAGACTCCACTGTGTCTAAGGGTAGACAGTTGATTCAAGCTTAACCACCCTCACTGTATTAGTCTGGATTACTGCAAACACATCTACGGATCAGAGTGAATGCCTGGCGAGGTGTAACTGCAGAGTTGAAAGATGTCAATAATTCTGTGGCACAGTTTCTGCAAGGTCCCTGAAAGTTCACGTGCAGAAGGTCTGGCAGTGTCTTTTGTAAGCTTTAGTGTTGCTGTATTTCTGAAGGAGTTCTTGGGCCTGTTGTTGCATTTCTTGGGTCACACAGCCAGGGTACTGGGACCCAATATGAAGCAGGACGAGGCAGCACTCCAGCACATCTGGGAAGGGCCAGGTCTGAAAGATGTAAGGATGAATAAAGACACATTTGCAAAAGAGCCACAGACGACACTACTAATCCAGATTCATCTAATCATTCTTCTCAGGCTGGACTGAACCATTTCTCTCATAAATGACATGCAAAACTAGGGTGGCTACTAGATTTCCTTGTCAAGTGATCATTTTTCTAGTGGCCTACTAAAATCAACTCAAAAAATGCTGCTGCTCTTCTTCTAGAGCCACAGCCAATTTTCTTACATATTGTAAGCTATCAAATATGTGGCACCATTTACATTTTACTTCTTACCTTCCAATTGTAAAATGTTTGATTTCTCTTTGGACTCAGTTTTCAGACTATCTTGTGTGATCAATAATTCTAGTTTCATTTCCACAAAACATTTTGGCTAACCAGAAACAACTGGATCCTAAATTTTTAAGTACATAAATATTTAGATTTTAGAGACTGAAGAGAGAAGTAGATTACCTTTAAAAATCTGTAGAGTCAAGTGATAACACAAAAAGTGTGTCTTATCAGAAGTACTGCTATAGAGCTTACCTTAATACTCTCAGGAAAGTCAGCCATTCTTTCGTTTGCCTCCGTAAGCCTTTTGGTTAATTCAGGCAGAGAGACCATCTCATTTTTTTCTTCTTTACTAGTAATAATAATAAAGTACAAGTCAGGTATCTTGCCTTTAACTTTCCCCCTTAATTATTTTTATTACGGTAAAATACACATATCATAAAATTCACTATCTTGACCATTTTTAAGTACACTTGTTCTGTAGTATTGAACACTTTCCCCGATGTTGTAAAATCATCATTCCCATCCACACCCAGAAATCTGTTTCTTTTTGTCTTGTAAGACTGAAATTCTACACACATTAAATGATAACTCTCCATTCTCTGCTTCCCCCCTCTTGGCAGCCACCACTCTACTCTGTCATACAGTTGGAATCATAGTCTCTATCTTTTTGTGACTGGCTTATTTCACTTGGCATAATATCCTCAAGATTCATTCTCAAGAGTTGTAGATAAGCAAGGAGGGAAATTTTGACATTCTCTCTCTTTGGATATTTAGGTTGTTTCCTTGTTTAGCTCTTTGATGCTCTGCTATAAACATGGCTATACAATTCTGAGACCTTGCTTTTTAATTCTTTGGCTGTATATCCAGAAGTAAAATTGTTAGATCATACGGTAATTCTGTTTTTAATTGGATGAACTGCCTATTGTTTTCCATAGTGGTTGTCTCGTTTATATTCCTACCAACACTGCAGAAAGGTTCTAATTTCTAATGTACCCTCATCATCACTTGCCACTTTTTTTTTGGCAGGGGGTGGGTGGGATACTGGGGATTGAACTCAGGGGCACTTGACCACTGAGCCACATCTCCAGTCCTATTTTTTGAAAAAAATATTTATTTTTTATAGTTGTAGTTGGACACAATACCTTTATTTTATTTATGTATTTATATGTGGTGGTGAGGATTGAACCCAGAGCCTTGCACATGTTAAGTGTGCACTCTACTGCTAAGCCACAACCCCAGCCCTGTTTTGTATTTTATTTTGAAACAAGGTCTCATTGAATTACTTAGCACCTCACTTTTGCTGAGGCTGGCTTTGAACTTGCCATCCTCCTGCCTCAGCCTCCTGAGCTGCTGTGAATATAATTATGTAATGCCACCATGCCTGATTATATCTTGCTATTTTTCTTTTTATAGTAATCATCATAATGGATATGATGTGCCTTTTGTTTCACTGAAGTCTTGATTTACATTCCCTAATGATTACTGATGTTGAGTCTATTTCATGTGCTTACCAGACATTTGTATATCTCTTTGGAGGAATGTCTATTCAAGTCCTTTACTTATTTTGAACTGGGTTATCTGCTATGCATGGGTAATCTCCCTCCACCCTCCATGACACTGGGGATTGAATCTTGGGTACTCTACTACTGAGCTACCTCCCCAGACCTTTCATTTCTTTTTTTCATTTTGAGACAGGTTCTCCCTAAGTTGCCTGGGCTGGCCTCAGCTTCCTGAGTCACTGGGATCACAGTGCCACTGAACCTGGTGTGCCTGGGTAACTTATCTCACAAATAACTGAGATCAAGAGATGGCAATTTAATTTGAGGTGATTTACTCATAGGCAGGAAGGGCCTCATGCATTCCTGGTAAGCGCTCTACCACTGAGATACACCACAAGCCCAGACATAAAATTTTCAAAATGTACTATTGTTCTTCACCATTTTCCAAATCCTTCAGACACACAGCTCCAATAATAATAATTTAGGACTTTTCTGCATTTGACTGAAGTCAAATGTAGGCCTAGGTTTCTTTAGAAGATGGTTACACTGAGCCAGGGCTCCTAACTACAGAGATGTGTGGATGCATTATTATTTTTCTGCACAGAGTATTTCTTAAGCTTCTTAAAGGGGTCCTGTGATTCAACTCTAAGAGCCACAGATTAGAATCCACCCAGGCCTTGTGTAGGCCAGGCGGCACTTTACCACTGAGCTACAACTTTAGCCCTAACCCATGTTTTCATGGGAGCATTTTGAAAGGATTTAAGGCTTCAAAGTTTTAATTTTTTTAAGGTAGTAATAATAGCTATGTTTATTGATTGTTCTAGTATTTTCTGGGCTTTGTGCTAGGGAACATAATGAAGGTAAAAGGTACTTAGCATGATAACCAAGCAGAAATTATCAGTCACTGTGAAGCTTCCAGCAAAGCTCTGTAGTGGTCAGTGATTGGCTCCCATCCTCCACTGGCCTGTTTTCACTGGACATGATTAGGAAGTGACAGCATCCCATAATTTAGATTTTGTCATCTAAGTGTCCAGTTTTATACACTATCCTTTGTGTGTGTTTAATAGCATAGAATAATAGAATTATTTTTCATTAATGATGCAGTCATGTGACTCCACATTTTATATGACTGATTTTTTGTGGGGGAGGTAGGAGTTGGTAGCCTCATTTTTCTTGGTGGTACTAAAGCTAGGAACTTCTGCCTCTAAGCTACATCCCTAGCTCTTTTTAAAATTTTATTCTGAGAAAAGGTCTTTCTCAGTTAGCCAGGCTAGCCTTGAACTTGAGATCCTCCTGTCTCATCAGCTTCTTGAGTAGCTGGGATTATAGGACTGTGCCGTCTGCCAGGCTCTGGTATATCCTTGGTGAGGAAACTAAAGCTGAGATAAAGAGACTTATCTGAGGTTATTTGGTGGGGCCAGACCCTAGAACTCACAACTCATTTCGAAGTCGGTGCCTTTGGAATTTAATTTAAATACTGTATTATGCTATTTCCAAATGACTCCAATCATTTACATCATGTACTTGAGACATAATGACATGAGAGTTCAGGAGGATAATTTTCATTCTGTGTTGTGCTCAACTCAGTACTTACCACTGGCTCTGAGGACTAGCAAGGTCTTCTTCCTGTTCAGGTTCATTCTTATCAGGACCATTGGCTGTGGATTTACAGAGCTGACTTTTCTGGTGTTGACGGATCATTTCTGCTAAAGTCTCTTGGACTTCAGCAACAGTTCTGCGTGAGTTCTGGAGACTGGCATGCTTTTCTGAAAAGAGCTCCTTACAAGCACTTAGCACTCGCTTACTTTCTTCTGTGAGTCTCAATAGTAGTTCTGCAGGTCTGCTTGGCTCTGGCTGAGGAGCAGCTTCAGGGTCAGTCTCTTCAGCCCTGGCACTGTCCAGCTGCTCAACAGAGAGAGTCCTCCCACGACCAGCCCTCGCCGAGTCACTGGACTCAGGGCAAGGCCTGGAGAGAGACCACCAGATTTCATACAGACGCCCGTAAATAAAAAAGGCCTCCAAACTTTTGAAAGCTGGTATGGCTGGGGATTGATGGTCACCCAGTTTGTCTCTTAGGTAGTCACAGCCTAGGAGAAGAAGGAGAGTACCGAGTTGTACGTTTCTCTATTTGCCAGAAATCTGGCATCTTGCCCTGTTACCCAAGAGGAACACCCCAAGGAAAAGGACAGCAGGAATCCCACGCTTCTCCCCACAGCCAACTGAAGCTAAGTAGTTCCTGGCATGGGACAGTATGCCATCTGTCTTACTGCAGGCTCTGGGGCACAGTGACTGAGGTAAGATCACAATGTGCTCTGAAAAAATCACAATGATTTACTTCAGTGATGAACTGTGCAGCTTAAGGAAGGTCTTTTACTGTGCTTTTCTAATCTTACTAGCTTGTGACGCATTACCATTTCTGTTCCTCTTAAACTGGGAAGGCAGTAAGGTGGCAGGTAAAGGAAAATAGTGTAGACATCCTGGTTACCTCTTAGGAGCTTGAATCAGAATTCAAACTTGCTATCAAATGACACAACTTGGCCAATCTTCATCTTTTAATAACCCTGATACTCCTGGTGACACAGTTGTGTATAGGTTGTTCATTAATGGAGTGCCAGAGGCAGAGATGGGGGTCACTTACCATCAGGGAGGAAGGCCGAGTAGACTTCTTGCATGATGGTGAAGTTCCCAGAGTCGTAGCTCCGGATCACAGCCCGAAGCAGTGCTTGCACAGCCTCATCCCAGGAGGCCACCTGTTGGCTCAGCACTGCCAAGGTCAAGTCATGGCAAATATGAAGCAGGAGCTGGAGAGGGGCCAGAGTTTCAGTTAAACCTCCTTTTGTGGCAGGCACTGCATGTAGGTACACTCAAGTCACAATTCTGAAAGGTCCCATTTTCACAACCCATCTTTGCTTCCCCATAAGAAACTTTCATATCTACTTTCATAGCAACATACAATGTCTGGAATTAAAGTATCACATTGAGAAAATGCCTTTACATTTTCATTTCCTTTAAATAAAAGCTATAATAAAAATCAAAACTGACAGTATAATTAAGATACAAATCAACCAGTTTTAGATACATGGTTTGATGAATTCTGGCAAATGTATAATTCAGTAACGTATCACCAGTTTTAGATACATAGTTTGATGAATTCTGGCAAATGTATAGTTCAGTAACATATCACCAAAATCAAGATAGAACACCTTCATCAATCAAAACTATTCTGTACTCCTCACTCTAGTCCCTAGAGAACACCGATCTATTTCCTGTCACTTAAGTTTTGTTGTTTCTAGAATTTAGATAAATGGGACCATAGAATCTTATAGTCTTTTGTTTCTTTTAGTTAGCATGTTTTCAAGATTCACTGACATTATTTGTGCAGCAGAAATGTGTTCCTTTTGTTAACTGATAAAAATATTTAATTATATAAATGAACCTTTTTTTTTTTTGAGGTACTGGGGACTGACCCAGGAACCCAGGCGGGGGCTTACCCACTGAGCTACATCCCCAGTCTGTTTTTGTATTTTATTTAGAGACAGGGTCTTGCCAAGTAGCTTAGGGATTTGCTTAAGTTTCTGAGGCTGGCTTTGAACTCATGATCCTCCTGCCTCAGCCTCTGGAGCTGCTGGGATGACAGGTGTTTGCCATCGCACCTGGCCCAAATGCACCTCTGTCTGCATATGGATTTACCAGTGGATGAATATTAGGGTTGTTTCTAGTTTGGGCTATTGTGAACTAAGTTGCTACAAATGACTGTATGCAAGTACTCATATAGACACCTGATTTCATTTCTTAAAGTGAAATATCTAAGCAATGGAATTGCTGGGTCACACGGTACATGTATATTTAACTTTAGAAAAAACTAGGGCAGCCTTGGTGAAACATGCTTGTAATCCTAGCTAGTTGGGAGGCTGAGGCGAAGGACTGCAGGTTCGAGGCCGGCCTGTACAACATGAAATCCTGTCGTTTAGTACCCAGAACTGCAAAAGATAAAATAACAACAAAAACCCTGCCAGACTGTTTTCCAAAGGTTTTTTTTTTTTTTCCCCTTAAAAATATAAAAGGATCCTTTCATTTTAAAATGTAGGGGGCTGGGGTTGTGGCTCAGTGGTGGAGTACTTGTCTAGCATGTGTGAGGCACTGGGTTTGATCCTCTGCACCACATGTAAATAAATAAATAAAAATAAAGGTCCATCAATAATAATTTAAAATATATATATAATGTAGGGGCTGGGGCTCAGTGGTAGAGTACCTGCCTCGCACGTGTGAGGCACTGGGTTCGATCCTCAGCACCACTTATTTAATATATAAATAAATAAATAAAGACACTGTGTGCATCTACGACTAAAAAAATATTTAAGAAAATGTAGATAAATCAAGGCATATTCACAAAATGGACATAGGCAATCAAAATAAATAAACTTGATCTCTTTGTTTCAACATGGATAATTTTACAGTGGCCACTGAAATAAACAAGTCACAAAATAATATATATGGTACAACACAGAAGCTGCCTTTGATGAGCCAGGAAATGGGGATGGGGCTGAGAAAAGGAACAACAGTGATTTCAATTTTTTTCCTACTTTTGAACCAAACAAAAAAACCCAAATGAATATGTGTATTTACATTATTCTGTTTTTCTCCATACTATTCAGACTTAGAAAAAAAAATACTGACCCAAGACTATTTCAAAGCTAAAGGGCTTTAAGTAATCTGAGGGGTTCTGGACCTGCCTTGTTTTTCTTCTGAAAGGCCAACTGTATTTCACTTGCTTCCCTATTATACTGACATGAATTAAGGAAGCCTTGTTACTGAGTGATTAATATCAAGTGCTGGCATAGATACCCAGGTACCTGTTTGGAGGGAGTGTTATTTGTGGCAGATGGATACTGGACGTTTTGCAGCTTCTGAAAGACAGCCTGATACTGCTCTGGGGTGTCCAGGCTGAAGATGCTCTTCCACACTGCAGTCACTCTCTGCACAAAGGGACCTTCGGTGCCTATGGCCCAAGCGTGGTAAGAAGAGAAGCCTCTGCCTTCTGGAAGCTGTTTTTCCTCCAGATGCCTGCACAGGAGCTCAAGCAGGCAAAACACCAGTCTCTGACTCTGGGATCCAACAACAAAGAGGAGAAAGCATTACACAGAAAAGCAGTTGATTCCCTAGAGAGCTTTCCCCGTTCTTGAAAGTATTCCCCTTCGCATCTGCAGCAACCAAGGCCCATCATTGTGAACTTCCTGTTCAAGTCAAGTGATATATGAGTGGGAAAAAGAGGCAGAGTCTAATGGATATTTTCCAGGGGCCTTTTGGGGGAATTCCATCCTTTGGTCCTTGGAGCCCAAGAAACCATTTTTATAACAAATCCTCAACTATAGTATCTTTTACTATAATTTAAGCCACATATAAGGCCAGCCACCTAAAACTTGTGGCCCAGTTTGAGAAAAGATGGGCTGGGCTTATCAGGTTCCTTCTACCTTCCCAAGCCCCAGAATGAAGAATACAGAAGTAATGCATAAAGGCTGAAAGTATTGGGACAGACAAGCTTTGCAGATCTGAGGGAGGGGCATGGAGCACGGACCATCTCCAAGGAGGTTTATAAGGGAATCATCTGATACAGAACAAAAGCAAAGACCATACAGTCAAAATGCACTCTTCAGAATATTTAGTACAGCTGATACGTTTTTTTTTTTCTCCTTTGTTCTTTGATACTGTGTCAAAGGAAAAAAAGAAATGTGAAATAACTGTTCTGACTTTTTTTTTTTCTGTAAATTAAAGTCTCTTCAGATTTTGGTCATTTTATAAAAAATAAACTCAGTGGCACTCTTTAAGATATACCATTTGTGCATCCATTTTTTATTTGCTCTTTCTGAAAGCTACTCCCCATGTAGCATTTTCTTTGGGCTTTAAATACTCAGCTAGGAACTGTCTTAAGCCTATTTACTATTGCTAGGGAAGAGGAATTTAAAAAACATTTTACTGGCTGGGTGTGGTGGTGCATGTCTGTAATCCCAGCAGCTCCAGAGGCTGAGGCAGGAGGAGTTTGAGTTCAAAGCCAGCCTCAGCAACAATGAGGAACTAAGCAACTCAGTGAGACCCTGTCTCTAAATAAATACAACACAGGGCTGGGGATGTGGCTTAGTGGTTAAGTGCTTGAGTTCAATCGCCGGTATAAATCAAATCAAAACAAAACAAACCCAAAAACAAAGAAATAGAAAATCAACACTAAAAACAACTTCATTAGTATCTGACAAGCAGATATCTAAAAGGGACCAAATGTGTATATTCTTTGGAAACTGGGTGAAGAGTGCCAATGCTTTAAATGTCATCTCAGTTTTGATGTGTTAAAAAGACATTGGTAAGTTACTCATCATTATTTTTTATTGCTGAGGATCAAACCCAGGCCTTCAGGCACACTAGGAAGTGCTCCACCACTGAACTACATCTTCTATCAAATTACTAATTTTTAGCTACATAGGGACAAATAAGCATTTAAGAAATAAAACACTTCTATTTCCCTACATATTTTTATAATTTTTTTATAGCCTACAGCTGACGAGAGGTGTTACAGGAAGAGCACCATGATTTTTGTTGGAGGCCAACCATGCTCTCCCTTCCAGGATGACCCTGCTGATTACATCAACGCAGAAACACTAGACTATAATCCAGAGGCTGGGGCCTAAAGGCTATTCACAGATTTTTTTTGGGTGGGTACCGGGGATTGAACTCAGGGGCACTCGACCACTGAGCCATATCCCCAGCCCTATGTTGTATTTTATTTAGAGACAGGGTCTCACTGAGTTGCTTGGCGCCTCGCCATTGCTGAAGCTGGCTTTGAACTCATGATTCTCCTGTATCAGCCTCCCAAAATACTGGGATTACAGGTATGTGCCACTGTGCCCAGTTTCACAGATGTTTTGTATAAACTGATGAGCAAAGGGAATTACTGTGAATGTCCACATTACCTCTTGTAAGTACAGTAACTGAGAAGACATGGTACTTCAGTGGGATAAAATGGCCAGGGCTTGCTAGACACTTCTAAGGATAAAATTAATAGTTTGTGCAATTGGGGTTATTCACTTGGATTTGACTAGAAAAGGATTTGGGACTCATCCCTCTTAAATCCCAGGAGAAAATAAGACTGACCTGTAGGCTTTCATGTAGCTGCAAGGCTTCCTGGGCTCCCACCCAATTCTTGGCTAGAAGCAGCTCTTGGGCACATCTGAGAGCCAGAGAAGCAGACAACTCATCCTCTCCTACGATCGCAGCCAGCTCCGCCGCTGTTTTAAGTGAGGCTGCATCCCCTTTTTTTGCCAAAACTTTGGCGCATCATAAGGGGAAGTGGCTCCTAAATAGCTGTAATGTGAAGGCAAAACCCAAACAGGGCATTGTCATCAGAGCACCTATCCCTGCCCCGCCGAGGGTAGCATTACTTCTTTCTGTCCACTTTGCTATGGCCTCAGGTGCCACTGCATCTGGTTGTTTTTGTGAAGGCTCAGGCCAGTGTAACTCAGCATGGTGTGTGACAGACAGTAGCTTGAGTTAAGAATATAGGGAACCTGGATGAGAGCCAATCTGAATCCAAACAGAAGGGTCATTCTCTCCATTCTCCTTATTGGGAAAGGTATAAAACATCACTAGAAAATGGCAGAATCTCTGCGCCTGCTATTGAGGTTTTCAGATGTTATGATGACTTATATAATACCAAACAGTCAGATCCTTCTAAATCCTGTGAAGTTGGGTTTAATATACATTTTTAAACATTTTCTAGCTACTTTGCTTCCACTTCTAGACTTGTACTTTAATTTTGTCATGCTCTTGCTGGTGGAGGCTGTTCCTGGGTCACCCATGCTTCCCTCGAGCTTACCATTTGGCTGCTATGGCATAATGCCCATCTCTTTCTAGGATGGTTCCCCAGGTGAGGTACAGATCCTTCAGGACTGGGTCCTCTGGGTGCAACCGAGCCTTGGCAACTGCAATAGCTTCCCTAAAGGCAAGAAGAGATACTTTAGCCAACACCAAAAGGTTCCTTTCTAGGAAGTCCCAGGAGGGACTGCAGGGAAGAATAAACTGTCCCTTTTATGTTGTCTGTAATGTTCCAACTTCCTGTAAAAAAAGGAACTCCTCCATAACACTGGCAAGTTAAAAACACATGATTTTGTTCAATCTTCATCAAGCCAGAAGTTCTTATAGAATGGTCTATGGATTCCTTAGGGGTTCAAGGCCCTTTTGAGGGTTCATGAGGTCAAAACTATTTTCATAATAATGCAAAGAGGTTATGTGCCTCTTAAAAAGTGTGCTGACATTTGCACTGATTGTGAAAAGTTATGGTGGATAAACTGGTGTCATGTGATCAGGAATCAAGAAAGTGATACTAATTAAACATTACTAATTTTACTAAACCCCTCAAGCCAACATTTTAAAATTTATGTGACAAAATGGGAAGAACATTTTATGTTCTTTGCTGTATTCCAAAGAATGACTGTCTCTAATAAAAACCTGAACTGCAAGTTGAACAAGTTGCTTTCTTCATGGCACCCCATTTCTTTAAAAAACAAACAAAAAAAACCCTAACAGATCAGTGTTATTTAGAGTTGGGTATCTGAAAGATGTTTTCTTAAAAATGAACAAAGCAAGCTTATCACTGTAGGGAAATCAACAGTAACCATTGCCAACAATAAAATCTAAGCTTGCTAGTGAAGATTCAAATTTTAGAAAACATTGGGAACCTGAAAGCTTCCCAAAAGATAAAGACTTTTCTTATGAGATTGATGGTGATTACAGAGAAATGTGATTAAAAAATATTTTTATAATGAACTGTGTCAACATTTGGAAGATCTGTATAACTCAGCAAACTAATATTTTCCAAATGGCGTACAAATTCTGAGTTGCGGCAAAATAAAGTTATAGCTGGAATAAAAGTGTTTTAGATTAAATATTTAAGAAGTATTGCAGGACTTCTATCTATAGTTGTAATGGAGCATTGGGACCAGAATTACTCCCTTGCCATAAAACTTTTTTTAAACACTGAGTAGAATTTGTATGAAACAATTGTTTTCTTTTTTTTAAAGAGAGAGAGAGAATTTTTTTTTTAATATTTATTTTTTAGTTTTCAGCGGACACAATATCTTTGTTTGTATGTGGTGCTTGAGGATCGAACCCGGGCCACACGCATGCCAGGCAAAGCGCACTACCACTTGAGCCACATCCCCAGCCCAAAACAATTGTTTTCAACAGTGCAAAGCTGTCATCTCCAAGAGAAAAGGAACAATGTGTGCCCTATTGTGACAATGACTTCCTATCTAAAGCACTTTCTAAGTGGAATCTTAGTGGAGATTCAGCAGACTCAAGAGTTGAGGAGAAACAGAACAAATGGAATTTGAGGGACAGGATACTAGAAAGGAAGAAGCTGTCCAGAGAAAGACTGCCAAAATTCTGCATGGGATTCTGTTTAGTCTCTGGCTAAATACAAAGCCATGATGTGTAGGACATTCCTTAAGGATGAACAAAGGACATTTAGGGAACCATAAGCTGAGCGATCCCAGAGCTCATTCAGAGCTTGGAGACATCAGATTTGTGAGTTGCTGAATAACACAAGGCAATTCAGTGAAGACTTCAGAAGGTAGAAGAGCTAAACTACTTCTGGGCTATGGATTTCTCTAATCCTGCCCTAAAAAAGCTTAGACCATGTCATGAAAAAAATCTAGATGTCTTCAACTTGCCAAAACAAACTTCAACACTCTCTGAAGGAAGAGAGCAAAACCTAACCAGGATAAGCAAAAGAAAATCTCACCAAAGCACATTATATCGGATTGTTGCAAATTAATGAGAGAAAAGTCCTAAAATGAGAGGAAAAAAACAAAACAAAACCCCACAGTTCCTGCAAAGAGAGAAATAAATTTAGCAGTCAAGTAAAGAACAATTCAAAAAAGGAGAAAATAGAACTGCTGAAGCAGTGACAAGACAAACAAACAAACAAACAACAACAACAAAAACAAAGAATTTGTTGCTGGCAGAGCATAGTATAAAAAAGTGTTGGAAGTTCTTCAAGTGAAGACATTGATAGCAAATGGAAATTTGGATCTACATAGAAGAAAGAAAACTGCTAGGAAATAATAAACATGGATAAATATAAATGCTTAAAAAATCACTAAAAGGTAAAGAATTGTTTAAAGCAAAATATTCATAGAGTAATGAGGGGTTATTACATGTACAACATATTAAATATCATATGAAAATAGCAGACAGGATGGGAAGAAGGAAGTACAATGATACACATGAAATAGTATAATATTACTTGAAAATAAATTGTGATAAATTAAAAATAATACAAACTCCAAAGGAACCACTAAAAAGTAAAGAATATACAGCTAATAAGTCAGTATTACAGTTTTAAATTAGAAATTAAGGGGCTGGAGTTGTGGCTCAGCGGTAGAGCACTTGCCTTGCATGGGACCCTAGGTTTAATCCTCAGCACCGCATTAAAAATAAATAAAAAATGGAGGTATGGTGTCCAACTACAACTAAAAAATAAATTAAAAAAAAAAAATACTTAGAAATTAAAAACACTCAGTTCATCCAAAAGAAAACTGGAAAAGAAGAAAAAAAAAAGAATGGGACAAATAGAAAACAAATAGCAGGGCAGTAAATTTAAATCAACCACATCAATATTTACATTAAATATAAATGGTCTAACCTTCCAACTAAATGGCAGTGATCAGACTGGGAAAAAACAAGACCCAATTGTATGCTATGTACAAGAACTATTTTTCTCATATTGTTTTTGGTAATTACATATGTAGTATAGTGAAACAATATATATGGGAAAGATTCGTATCATTCTCAGGAATGTTGTTACTTCTAGAGAAGAGGGAATTAGGATAGATTAGAGGAAAGGCATTTCAACTAAATGTGGAATGTTAGATTTTTATTAAAAAAAAAAGGGGGGGTGTCAGGAGAACTTCTGTAGTGGCTCAAAAGATCCTGTTTCGTTTCACAGGCGGGCTTCAAAAGGGAGTAGGGAGTTCCCACTGTAATAACTTGTTCATCTATTACCTGTTTTGTGTAGTTTCTTCATTTTATATTGCTTTAAAGTTTAGATTATATTATATACAACTACTGGATAAATTCTAGGACCATACAAACCTGTAAAAGTGGTTTGACTTGAGCAGCTCCACAGCTTCATACACTTTGTGAATAGAAAGCAGATGAGAGGCAGCTTTGACATACTGATCCTGGAAACACAACTGTTTGGCAAAGGCTTCCACAGCCCATAGCCATACATGGTAGCCAGATGAAAAAAAGGAAAGATAGTGGTTTAAAAAAAAAAAAAAAAAGGTTTATGGAAGGGGAGGAGGGAGCAGGTACATTTGGGCTGAAAATTTTGTTTCCCTAGATAATGCATTAAGCAGAACATTCAGATGTTGATTCAACTGCCATTACAGATCAGTTGCTTCTTTTGCCTCTTTTCACTTCCATGTTCAAAACATAAATAGTTCCTTTGCTTATATTATTCAAAAGACACAAAAAAGTATTAAGTTCCGGAAAGTGGTTACCCCCTTTGGGGTTAAGGGAAAGAGCAACTGGAAGGTAGCATGGGGTAACTTCCAGAGTTTATCTAGTGGTATATTTTTTTCTTTTTTCTCTTTCTTTTTTTTTGGTACTGAGGATTGAACCCAGGGGGGGTCAACCACTAAGCTATATCCCCAACACTTCATTTTTAAGACAGGGTCTCCCTAAGTTGTTGAGGCTTGCCTTGAACTTACGATCCTCCTGCCTCAGCTTCTGGAGTTGCTGGGATTACAGGCATGAACTATCATGCCTGGTTGTAAGGATATATTTCTTGATATGGGTGCTGCTTACGAGAGTACATTCAATTTGTGAAATTTATTGTACACTCAAGATTTGTGTACTTCTTGCTCTACATATATAGCATAACTGGATAAAAAGTATAAAACAAAACTAGGATGGCATAAAAGGTTTCTTTTTTATCTTGGAACCTTTCTATCATATCTTGCCCAAATTCCTTTCCCTTTAGGCAATACCCATTACCAAAACTTAGGAAACAGTCTATGAATATGTAACTACATTACTGTGTAAATACAAATGAATATTGCAATATTCTGTTGTGGACCTATACCCTGATTCTTTTCTGTCTGTATTTTGGATGTCCATTCCATGACAGAATGCATACAGCTGCCTCATTCTTTTGGTATCTACAAAGACTTAATGTATGGATATACCTGCTGTAATCAGTCTCTTACTGATGCTGATGGACACAGAGGTTCTTGCAATCTCTGCTATTATAAACATCACTTTGATGAAAGTCATTCGTGTATCTGAATATACTTAAATTCCTATAATTAGAATTGCTGAGCCAAAGGTTATGTGTATTTTAATTAATGGTCAAACTGTCCTTCAAGAAGTTTTCACTGGCTATGGTTTAGATGTGTTTTGTACCTGTTCATGTGCTAGAGGCTTGGTCTCTACTGTGGCAGTGGTAAGAGGTGTTAGAACCTTTAAGAGGGGGGCCTAGTGGATGATAATTAGGTCAAGAGGGCACCACACTTGGAAATGATGTTGATTGTATAGAATGGACTGATTCCTATGACAGTCGGTTCTTAGAGAAATAGCAAACCTTGGGCTGGTGATATAGCTCGTATGTATATTTAATATGTGTAAAGTCTGGGTTTAATCTTCAATGTGTGTGCTGAAAAAACAAAATCCAAAATAGCAACAAAAAATCCTCAAGAAGCTGCTTGACCTTCCCCTGATCTCTGGCTTACTGTCTGCCTCTGTTCTGCTTACAGTGCTACCACTATGATGCTTTTGACCAGAAAGTTCTCACCAGAGCTGAACAGACACTGGCATTATGCTTTTGAACCTCTATCCTATGAGCTACATAATACATAAGCTCCTTTTCTTTAGGTGTTTTATTATAGTCACACAGAATGGACTAATGTGTCTCCAATTATGCTTTTGGCATTAATGTGTCAATTTCCTGCCCTTTTGTGGGATATGAGTTGAGGTATTAGCCTACTGTATTGTAGTGAATTGAGCCATTAAAAACAAAAAAATTATTCTTAAGTTTTAGGTGAACACAATATCTTTATTTTATGTTTATGTGGTGCTGAGGATCAAACCCAGTGCCTCATGCATGCTAGGCGAGCGCTCTACCACTGAGCCACAACCCCAGCCCTGGTGAGCCATTTTTAGTGGTTATATATTAGATGATAGTACTTTTGTCAGAAAGAACATACCTACTGGTGCCATAGCCACAAGATTATCTGTCAGCTCCCCTCTTTCTGCTGCTGTTTGTTTGTTTCTGCTCCTTTCCAAAGCATAAGCTGGTGAAATAATTCTGGGTGGCCATTTTCCAAGTGACCTTTTCCTGTATGGAAGAGAGACAGTATTTGAAAGATGTTTCAGAAAATCTGTCTTTGATGATTTCTAGAAACAGGCAGAGTGAAATAGGAAATTAAACAGTCACTCACTTATGAATTAGTCACCTACCAGAATGATTTTAAGGGGTCCTGGAACCAGGGTGGTGAGTTGCCCACTCAACCATTTTCATGTGCATCCTCTCACCCAAAATGAACATGTTTAGGGAATTATGATAATGCAGGGGATGGATACAAATATCCAAGTCAGGGGCATATTTGCAAATATGTAAAAGCATGGAGTTATGGAAAATAATATTTTTACAAAATAGCCCCCAAAGGAAAATGAAGCAAATGGAGCAGGGAGGGAAGTTAGCCAAGCATTAATGTCCCTGGGAATCCTTTTCCAATTACAACAGGCATTGAAGGAAGGAGGCAAAAATACCCATTCCTCACAATCTGGGCTCCTATCTCTCTAAGTAACAATGAGTTTCAGCCTTTTAATCTTTTAATAACTAGCCCCTGACTATCCAACCGGCATGCCCACAAGTTCCAATGATGAAACCACCCTAATTGTATCCTATAAACCCCAAATCCTCCCTATAACCAAAGACCACTGTTGATTCCATGAAATGAGCCCCTACAGTGCCCGAGTGCTTGAATCCTCGAATGAATAAACGGTTTCTCTCAATCTGCTGAGGTGTGCACCCGTCATTTTGCGCTTACAATGACAATAACAGAAAATAGCAATCACAAAAAGAGGTGCATATAAATGTTAGGGAAGGATGAATACGGAAAGGATTACGTTGACTGGATTTGCCTCACCTTCAGTTTCAATCATTCTGTACAAGGTAGCCCTATCTGTGAAAAGCCCCAGGTGAAATCTTTCCTCAAGATCAGCAGACACATCCTCATTTAGCTCTGTTAATACAAAATAAATAGAGGAAAAAAAAATCAGATGAAATCACATAGTTTACTGTTTCCTATCCAATAACTTCTGAATGTTTTTCAAAACACCCACTTAAGACAGTGAGCAAAGCAGATCTGTGCCCTTAATTTACTCCAAAAGGGACCCTAGCTCATTGTGAAGGTAGCAAAATATGAAAATATATCTAAAATTTTTAGCTCAGGTGGGCAAAATCCAGAGATAATGTAGTTTGCTCAGAACAAAATTTTTGTTGAAAAAATGTTAAGGAAACCTAAAATTCAACATTTAAATGCTACATCTAAATAAAAAGCACACAAAACAAAACTAACAGGCAGGGGCTGGGGATGTGGCTCAAGCGGTAGTGCGCTCGCCTGGCATGCGTGCGGCCTGGGTTCGATCCTCAGCACCACATACAAACAAAGATGTTGTGTCCGCCGAGAACTAAAAAAAATAAATATTAAAAAACAAAAAACAAAAAAAAAAACCAAAAACCCAAAAAAAACTAACAGGCAAAGAGTGTCCTTCGTATTCACTGCCATACAGCTGGGTGTGGTGGTGCACGCCTATTATATTCAGGAGGCTGAGGTAAGAGGATTCAAGGCAAATTCAAGGCCAGCCTGTCACAAAATAAAAAATTGAAAGGGTAGAGGGTATAGCTCAGTGGCAGAGTAGCTCTGGATTCAATCCCTAGTACCAAAATAAACAAAACTATACACTGGGACCTACTGTAAAGGTTCATTCTCTGATTTTCAATAAGAGAAACAATGTAAAACTATATCATTAATTAAATAAAGGAAGTCTTTGCAAAGATCCAAAGGCTATGTATAGTAAAAAAGAGCATAAAATATCTCTGGCAAGACACAGAAAACTGATGATAATGTCGCCTCTAGGGAGGAAAAGAAGAGAATTGGGTTTTGGGGGAAGATTTACTTTCTTTTTATACTATCAGAGTCTCATTTTATCATGTGCATCTCTTACAACTCAACAAATTGAAATAAAAAAAAATAAAGTTGCTCAGATATCAAAATAATGGGCATTAAATGAGGGCTTTTTTTTTTATTAGTTGCTCATGACAACACAATGATCTTGACATATCATACATTTGAATCAAATGGGGTGTAATTTCTCATTTTTCCAAAAATAAAAAAACCAAAAATAAAAGAACTGCCACATTATGAGTGTATTTCCAATAAGGAAAAATGGCACCTAAGATAATGTTCAATCGGAGAAAATGGTGGAAGGAGTTGACTTATGCTGAAATATTAAAGCCAAAATCCTGGTTTGGGCACAGAGATAGCTGGTAGCAGCTAGATGAGAATAGTTAAAGCAGAGCACTACATCTAAAAGGAACTAAACAGGGAGTCTGACAGCAGGGTGTGGGGGTGAAAGTGGGTGCAAAGGATGCCAAAGAATGCAGAAACACAGAAAACAACTTTAGAATCTGTGCTCATTAATTTAACAAATAGTAAGCACCCGATACATGCCAGTTCCCAGAAGACTACACATGGGTCGAGGAAATGTATTTCTGTACCTCTGCAGTGTTTTGCAGTTGCTAGCACCAAACAGTCATGATGAAGCTCTTCTTTGGACCTATGGTCCAGGCTTGTGCTCAGAGGAAGCATGGAACGAGCTTTTCTCTTTTTGATTAAGGCTTCTGAAATGTAATCAAAGTACAGACCGTCTCAAGAGCAGATCAGAAACACAACAGAATGATTACCTCTTATGGGATTGCAACCTTAGCTAGAGGGATACTACGGGACACACAAGTTCTTACTCCTATAAACAAACTTTCACATTTAATTCGTGGGTGCAATGTGCACACCATGTATAAAATGCCCTTGGTAACATTTATGAAGCAATGTATCAACTATCAACTCCAAAACATTTCATCAAGTGCTAAAATAATGTTTAAAAAGAATGAACCCGATGGAAACACAATCAGAACACCCACAAATATTTAAAACCTCAACAAACCAATCAACCTCAAATACTTTTTTGAGTTCTCAGTTGCATGTAACAAAGTATGTCAATTATTAGATACTGACCTGGCTTCTCTTTAGGTGGCTCCTTTTTCAGTAAAATGACTTTGTTATTAATAGTGCCTTTTGACTTTTCAAAGCCTGAGGAAACTGGAGTACTAATAACTGGTTCTCTAGAAACTGCACCACAAGGGAAAAACAGGAAAAATGTTTGGGATAAGAATAATGTAGAATTCAGTATATATATATATATATATATATATATATATATATATATATATATATATATATATATATAAAATTAAGAGCTTTATTAGGCCTAGTAATATAATTTTATCTATTACCAAAACCTGCTTTGGAAAGGATGTATGGGTGGTCTCTCCTCAGCCTCACCAACTGGCTGTTTCAAAATCCTGTACGTTTATTATTCAGAACTTTTGGCTAAGAAAAAGACTTCTAGCCTCTTTAACTACATTATCCTCAAACTCAGGTGATAAGTTGCTTTCCATATATTTAGGTCACTAAATAGTAATAACATTTATTATGTAAACAAGGAATAACTTAACTATTAGAGAATATTAAGTATACATGTTACAGAATCACAACCCATAATCCTAAACACACATTTTTTTCCTTAAAAAACAAACAAACAAAACAAAAAAACAAAACCAACACACAAAAAAACCAGGGCTGGGGTTATGACTAGCATGTGCAAGGCCCTGGGTTCGATCCTCAGCACCAAATAAAAATAAATAAAATGAAAGTATTATGTCCAACTATTAAAAAAAATATTTAAAAACCAAAAAACCAAAAATAACAACAAAACTTGCTGGACAGGGTGGCACAAGCCTCTAATCCCAATGGCACAAGAGGCTGAGGCAGGAGGATTCTAAGTTGAAAGGCAGCATTGGCAATTTAGCAAGGCCCCAAGCAACTCAATGAGATCCTGTTTCAAAAAAAAAAAATAAGAGCTGGGGATGTGGCTCAGTGGTTGGGACCCCTAGGCTCAATCTCTGATACCAAAACAAACAAAACCAAAAAATCCTGTTGACCTATAGGAGTAAAGAACATTTTGTATAGCCATTAGGTGATATGAAGACATTCTGATGAACCTAAAATATAAATTATGTTTTTAGCTTTTTTTTTAACCCAAACTACGGGTCCAGCAGCCATTCTTTGGGACACAGTAGGTCAGGGATGCCTCTATACTATATATTTTGGTTGCACTGATTCTGCCACATCAAAAATAGTGTTTTAGAATTAAACATAAATCATCAGTTCTATTTATACTGTCTTCTACTTAATCATATTTTTTAGTTGGTAACAGGCATCCGATATTTAAGGTTGTATATAAAAGGATAAAAGTGTTAACACTTTAGTTATCCACAACAATTTACTTATCCTTAACAATTACTTCTCTTCAAACATGAACTAGAATACATTATTGAAAATTAGTAATGGAATTTTTTTTGTGTGTGAGAAATCTGAGAACTGCCATATAACTTAACTGGATGGAAGAACTTAACAACTGTTCTTCAGTTTCCCTCTGATAAGGCAGAAAGGCAGGAATGAGCTCCAGGGAGGATGGGTGGGAACTCCTAAGTTCCCAGAGAGGAGTGGCTTGTATAGTCAGACATTTTTAAAGGACAGTGGCTTCTTTGAGTAGATATGACCAATAACGTCATACTGTTAAGACCTTTTCCTGGTATTCTCTACAGGGTTCTATTTCCTTTATTCCTTCATCAAAGATGTTTATTTTAGAGACTTTAAAAGCTTTGAAGAAAACTAATAGTTTCCAAAGGCACCAAAGACACCAAGGTTGCACCAAGCAACCAAGGTTGCTTGCTAGGGAGTTGGGAAATGAGGAAAGAAAGTAGTTGGGAAATAAGGCAAGTCAGAGATAGAAATTTCAGACCGAGTAAGAATCCAGCTTAGTTTCCTAGATATGACAAAATCTTAAGAGTTAGTGGCATCCAGTACCTGCACACACCCACTAAAGCAAGGCCACAGGGTGACTCTGGCTCCTGTGCTTCTTCCTCCCCTTCCTGGTCTGACACTCCATTTTCAACAGGTCCTGAGTTCTCCTTTATGCCCTCTTCTTCGTTCCCGTCAAATGACTCTTGCTTTACAGGCACACGGAAGGTGGGCTTTTTCTTCTTTTTGGCCTTTGGCTTAGGTTGAGAGAGCCGTTTTTTCTCTAATTCAATACTTTTTTTGCCTGCAAAAATCACAAAAAAGAAAAAAAAATCACAAAAAAGCACAGGCTGAACTACACATTCATGGTTAAAAGTGCCCTGGATGGTCATCTCCAGTACATCATTATATTACTCTTTGCTCTGACAGCCTTACTCGCCTTACTTTCTTTTCTTCCCAATGAAGTTTTATAGTCTTATTATCACAATGTTAACCAAGCCTTTTGAGATTTCATTAAATCATCAAGAAAGACTTTCTCCAACATCACCATGCCACAGCCGCTGAGGTCCGAAAATCAACACTGCTACACTATCTACTCCCCACACTCATTAATCAACTTTTGCCAACTGCACCAAGGATGTCTTTATAGCAAAAGCAACTGAACCAGGACCACCCACTGCATTGGACCGTCCATGCCTTCAACCTGGAAGAGTTGCTTAGCTTTTCTTTGACTTTCATGACTTGAAATTTGAAGATTACAGGAGAGTAATTTTGTTAATTTCCCTTCAATTTGGGTCTGCCTGCTGTTTTTTAAAGATTCAGTTATGCATTTTCAGCAGGAATATACAGAAGTGAAGCTGTGTTCATTTCAGGGCAACCTATGAGGTAGCATATAATTTTTATTTGTTCCATTGTTTGGTTTAATCACTTTAAATTAATAGGGCATACTGTAGGTTACCCACCGAAAAAGTAAAATATCTCCTGTTTATTATTAAGCATCCATGGATTTTTTTTTACATCAGTATGAATTTCTTCATTAGAGTATAATTTGTTAGTGTTACTCATTTTTTAAGTTTTTATTCTTATTTTAAAAATCACCTGTACTGTGGAATGATTTAATACAATAAAATACCCACATTTTTAATACTTTGATAAATTGTAACAGATCATAATTGTGTAACCCACCACCATGAAATGCATCCCCACCCCAAGCTATCACTGACCTGCTATTACTCTAGTTTTGCCTTGTCTAGAACTTCATAAATAGAATTATATAGTATGTAGTCTTCTGTGTTCAGTTTCTTATGCTCAGCATAATTTTTTTGAGATTCACTAATTTTGTTGTTTATCAGTACCTTTCTATTCTTTGATTTGGGGACTGAACTCTGGGTCTCGTGCTAAGCACATGCTCTACCACTAAGCTGCATCTCGCCTGTTACCTTCTCTTTTATGACCAAGTGGAATTCCATTGCAGGGATACTACACGATTTACTCATTTATCTACTGATCAGCATTTGAGCTGTTTTTAGTTTTTGGCAACCACAGATAAAGGTGCTATGAGCATTCTTCAAGTCTTTATGTGAACACATAATTTCATTTCCTTTGGGGAAATTTCTAGTTGCTTAATATATTCTAATTTTTCCAGTTGCTTATGGCCAGAGTAGAATTTTCCTTTTACTTATTTTCAAGTACAAATCCTCTCAAATTTGGTCAAGCTGGCTTTTGTGTCCTTCTGATGTGTCTCCTTAATTCTTTGAGTTCATCTTTCCTTTCTGGAATAAAGGAAGGTTCTAGGTTCATATTTAGCAACCAAGATCTGACCCCTAGGCACACTTGCTACTGTCTGAGGGTGTTGTTCTCAGCCCCCAAAGCCTGCCTGCTTTGCATGGGCTGCAGACCCCCTGCATGAATGTCTTCCTTGCTTGTCTCTTATAAACTCAATTAAGAGAGCAAGAGAGAGAGGGAATTAGGCAAGCACTGTATGGGTTCCATGTTCTGACTGACCTTGAGGAGGCCGGGAATGAACTTGCATGGAAGTTAGCCATTTGTATACACAGAAGTCATCTGCCCCTGAGTAGATGCAATCCGGATCCAAAGGAGACCATGACACACAAAGCAGTCGGCCTCGATGTCCTCGGAAATTATAAAGAGGCTCTTCTCGGAGAGTATCCCATACCTGAAACCAGAAGTCACATACATGACAATAAATTTTCTGGTTATTCTATTGTTTGGGGGGGGCATAATTTATTCAATTAAAAAAATCTGTAGGGGGGGGTTGAGTTGTGGTTGAGTGGTAGAGCACTTGCCTAGCATGTGTGAGGCACTGGGTTCGATTTTCAGCACTGCATATAACTAGGTATATAAAGGTCTATCAACAACTAAAAAACATTAAAAAACAAAAAAACAAAAATAAAAACCTGTGGGCTCTTTATTTCCTCATGTGGTTTGTAATTTCTCTCTTAGGAGTTCAATTTCACAGTACTATTTCACGTGGGAGGCTTATATGCTCCAGTGAGTTTAGGTATTCCTAAGAGGGAGATTCTGAATGGGCTTTTATTGATGCACCATGGATCACACTGTTCCAAACTGGATCTATCTGCTAATATTTGGTCTGGGGCTTCTGGCATCACGAAAAAAATAATCCATACCTACATTAGAAATTGGAGTTATAATTTCCCATAGGTAATTCTTTTGTTCCCAAGTCCTTGGACAAATGATTAGCTGCTTTGTTATTTCTTTAATTATCTTTGTGTCCAGTTCAAAGAAAGCAGGCCTGTCTTCATGGCTCCCAGTTTGTGCAAACAACTGAATTACAATTCAATACTGAGACAGACACCAATCACAGATGTTAGTTCCCTAGCTGCTATGGTCAATTCTGGTTTTAACACCTAAACTTCTTCAACATAGCTCTGGCCTGGCAGCTCATCTTTATTTTCATTTTTCTGTTTGAAGAAAGAGAACTTTTCATATCAATTTATCTTACCATATTCATGGTATGTCACCCGGCTTGGCCTGCTAAGGGTCCAGATAAAACTAAAATGCCTTCTAGAGTTCAGATAATCTCTTTCTGTGGAGGGTGAGAGTGGAGATGGAAAACATGTTCATAACTGGAGGGGGAGGGGGGAAGAGGACAGAGTTTAAATTAGTGAGAGCCCAAGTGGCCAGGACAAAACAGTACCTGGGCTGTACCATCATAGGAAGCAGACACCAGCCTTCCATCATGATGTGGGCTCCATGCCAGACTAGTGATCTTGGCCGTATGTCCAGAGAGGGTCCGGTAGGGCTCTGTAATGGTCACTGGAGCCTCAGGATTGCTCTCTAAAAGGTAGGAGAAAGATGTTACTACTACTGTTACTAGCAATAACAAAACAGACTAGATGAAGGTGTTAACTCTTATTAATGCAAGAGTCAAGATTCTGTCAGATCTGATTTTTAGCAGATAATACTGTTAGTGGCTAAGTATATGGGCCTATTAACAGGGTCTGGGCAAATACAGGTTTAACACAAAAAGTGTTAGCTATTATTATTTCCTTACAGAAGCCATCACAATGAAAATAATGCCTTTTAGATGTAATCCTATGAAGTACATATCTGTTGGGAGCCATTAGCCAAGTAGGTATGACAATTTCCTTGCCAGCGTACCCCATGTTGCTGACATGTTGCAGTGACATTGAATGTAAGTGACCTTGCTCAAGGACCAAGGCAGATTAGGGTGTTCCCGGTTTTAAGATAATCTTGTTTAGGGCGTTCCCAGTTTAGGTTCCAGGTTTAAGGTTTAAGATTATTCCTGCTGGGAATAGGGCGTATCCTGCTGCCTGAGTTCCCCTTGAGTTCTCACGGGATTCAGACAGTATATTTTGGAGATAGAAGCCCAGTGGAGGTGAATTTGGGAGAGAAGGTGGATTTGGGCAGAGAACGTGGATTTGGGCAGAGAACGTGGATTTCCCCAGAACGTGATTGTAGACGGCTGGTGTGAGTTCGGGAATAAAGAGTTGCTGTTTGAATCTACAAGCTGTGTGGTGGCTCGTGATTGTGTGCCCAGCCAGACTGCGGCATTTGTGCCCAGCCAGACTGTGGCACATATCCTTAATGGTACAGTATTCTTGATAAAAACATATAATATCAAGCTAATTATAAGAAAATCCCAGATAAAACCAAATTGTAGGAACTTGTAAAAAAAATAACTGTTTTGAGCTAGGGATATAGCTCAAATGGTAGATTGCTTGCCTCACATGCACAAGGCCTTGGGTTCTAATCCCCAGCACCACAAAAAGAAAAAAAAAGTTTAGTATTCATCAAACATAGCAAAAATGCTAAATGAATCTGGCAAAAGGTAGATGAAAGTCTTTGCATTCTTATTGCAACTTCCTTTAAAAACTGAATTATTTTTAAAAAAAAGATAAAAATATCAAAACTAGGATGGTAGCTGGGTGTGGTGGTGCACTCCTATAAATACAATAGCTCAGGAGGCTGAGACAGGAGGGTCACGAGTCCAAAGCCAGCCTCAGCAAGAGTGAGGCCCTAAGCAACTCAGTGAGACCCTGTCTCTAATAAAATACAAAATAGGGCTGTGGATGTAGCTCAGTGGTAAGTGTCCCTGAGTTCAATTCCTGGTACCCAAAATGAATGAATGAATAAATAAATAAATAGTTAAAAAACAAAGATCTGTGGTGCTATGAAAAATAAGTTGATGTCCTTTGCCAAAGTGGATAATCACAATGCTCATTAGTTATAGTGTATCTACTATGTATTATTACAACCCTAATGTGTCTAAACTTTAATACTTTTCCCACATTGCTTTTAATTCAGGAGAGTGACTGTTAGAATAAATTTTTTTTTTTTGTTTCAGAAAACAAAAATTAGTTCAACAGAAATTAAAAATCAACTGTTTTCACTATTGCTGAAAGAAATCACTCTGCAACACTATGAACAGTTTAGTGATAGGTAATTTCTATATATTGGGGGAAAATGTAATCCCATTTCCCTGATATTAAAAAAAAAGGTCCATTGGGGCTGGGGTTGTGGCTCAGTGGCAGACCACTTGTCTGGCATATGTGAGGCACTGGGTTCGATTCTTAGCACCACATATAAATAAATAAATAAAATTAAATTAAGTAAAGACAAATAAATTAAATAAATTAAAGATAAATAAATAAAGACAACTAAAAAGAAAAAAATAAAGAAAGATCCATTAGGTGTGGTGGCTCATGCCTGTAATCCCAGTGACTTGGGAACCTGAGCCAGGAGGATCCAAAATTCAAGGCCAGACTGGTCAATTTAGCAAGATCCTGTCTCAAAATGGCTGGATATGTGAGTCAGTGAGGGTGCTCCTGGGTTTTGTTTAATTGCCAATACTGCAAAAACAAAACAAAATAAAACAATAACAACGAAAAGCAAAAGCCCTTCTGACCTTCTGAACTGTGGTTATCAGTAGGTGCTGAAAGGGACTCAAAGCTGTTTAAGGTTCCTTCAGAGGTAAATCACTCATGAAAAAGTTAAACTACCAAGCAGGAATAGTATTCCTAGAACACATGCAGACTCTGGGATGAGGCTGTAAGCTTGGGTCTCGACTCTGTTGTATACTAGCTGTGGAAGAAGTTAGCTAACCTCTTTGGACTGGACCTCAGATTCTACATGAGTGAAGTGAGGAGAACAACAGCCATCTCACAAGATTATGAGCTTTAGATGTCATCAAAGATGGGAATGGGCTGTGTGTCGAAGGTGGATATAACACAGCAGCCCTGCTGAAGGGAGTATAAACTGGCAGCTTTTGGGACAGATTTCAGCATTAACTATTTAAAAAACTGTTTTTTTTTTTAAATATATTTTTAGTTACCAATTGACCTTTATTTTATTTATTTATATGTGGTGCTGAGAACTCAGTGCTCTGCCACTGAGCCACAACCCCAGCCCCCCCCCCAAAAAAAAAAAAATCATGTTTTTAATGTCCACATCTCTTCACATCTACTTTTAGAAATTTTATGTAAGAAAACTAGTCATGCTCCTGAAGATTTCAGAAGTAATATTACTTCTGAAAAAATGTAAATAATTTTAATGACAATCAATTGTGAATGGATAAATTCTGGTGTATTCATATTATGGAATGAATACATATTTGCTAATACCAAATTTTCATGTTTTGAATTTGTACAAGAAAATTCACAATATAAATATAATAATATATAATGCGTACACATACGTGTATGTATTCTTCATTCTCTAAATTAACATTTTTGTCATGTTTGTAAGACTTTTAGAGTAAGATGAATACAGTGTTTTTGAAAGGAAAAAAAAGAAAGGAAAAAAAAAAGCCAAAAATAAAGTAAAAACATACAAAGAACAGAATGGAAAGTAGGTGAATGAGTAATATAACCCCCCCAAGTATGGAAGAAACCAAAGTTACCTAGGACAGTTCTCAGATTGTGCACATAAATGACGGCATTGTTGGAGCCAGAGGCCATCAGATAGCTCAGCTCAGGCTGGCTGCCATGATCCTGATGCCAGGAAATGGTATTCACAAGCTTGTGATGCTGTTGGATGGTGCAGATCAGTCGTAAGTTGGGAACCTGAAATATTTCTATTGATCTGGAATAAGAAACACCAAGACAAGAGGGATAATCAAATTACAGTGCAGTGCAAACAAACAGCTCCCTTATCCACCAGTCTAGGAAAGGTGAAATAGAATGAGATAATACTCACCGTAAAGGCCATTCTCTCATGGAGAACCAGATATAAAAGGTTGCTTTATGAAATAAGCATATTCAGCATTTAAAAATTCTAACACTGTCTGGAAAGTTGTATTTGTTAGGCATTAATAAATAATACACGGTGGTGGGAAGCTAAAAGAATTAATGACCGTTGTATGAACTTGGACTATGTATGTCATTGTGACTAACAATGGAAGGAGTGAGATCTACAAAGGATTTCTGCTTATTATTATTAAAGAGATGCTGGGATTACAGGCATGTGCCACCGCACCCAAGTTAGTATTATTTCTTAAAAATGGAGTGTAATGAAGGCAGTTTAATGAAGGAGATGACCATTTGTGAGGCATAAAATAGCCTAAACATACTATAGGCAAATGCTATCTTTGAACTAAAATTAATCTAAATAATTCTGTTGTTCTCAAAGATGCAGAGAGCTCCTGGATCAGTTAAAGATATCAATGATAAATCAGAATATGAATTACAACGTGGCTTCCCTCATTAACATTACAGATGGCATCAGCCAGCTTGTGATTCAAAATACGTACTACTGCAAAGTTATTTCTTTTTTAAGAAAACAAATACATACCCATCTTCATTGCCAAGAGCCATGATTTTGCCATCTGCTTTCCAGCTGATCTCTGTGTGTACAGGCAATTTGTACTAGAAGCAAAACAAACCAATCCTGACTAAACACTGTTCTTTTCTCCACACATCTTATAAATCAGTGATGACAGGATGGTGTGGGGGGGAGTCCCCAGAGTTAAAACATGTTCTAATTATACAACAGCCATTCTCCTAAACAGTCTTCTTAATTAGTTCAAGAATTACAAAGAACAAAAATTCTTATTATGACTTCCAAAATGGGACAGAGAGACCAGTAACAACTAAACATCTACAATGTTTAACCTTGTGAAATAAAATTAACTGAAGCAACTTTTGTCCCACAGGGAAGAATGAAATGTGCCCACTAGTCTTCCCAGAAGGTTTCTTGGTCCTTAACAAAAGCTTTTCTTGTTTTCTTCTTTCCTTTCAGTTTTCCAGAATTCCCACCCTTGCCACCTTTACATTTTGTAGGTCCCTAAGACATCTTGGGTCCTCTTCTTTTCTTAGTTTTATTTTTCTTTTTAATCCTATCTCACACACACCCAGAAGTTTTTCATCTATCATTTATGTGAAGGGATTCAAAATTTCTATTTTCAGTTCAGACTCCTTGTATAAACTTTTGATGCATATAACCAATTGCCACTAAACTAAAAACTTGTCAGAACAGTAATTTCTTTTCATTATCGAAGGTTAATGTATAGATAACACTTTAGACAATGAAGGAATATAATTAAATATAATTATGATTAAGTGATATTTTTATTCTGGCCATACAAAAATATTGAGCAGTGGGGTTGTGGCTCAGAGGTATAGCGCTTGCCTAGCATGCGTGAGGTACTGGGTTAAATCCTCAGAACCACATAAAAATAAAATATATTGTGTCCACCTAAAACTAAAAAATAATATTAAAAAAAATACTCATTTGAAAGGGTAAGGAAATCTTATGGTTAGACTTTTTTTTAAAAAAAATATTTATTTTTCAGTTGTACACAACACCTTTATTTTGTTTATTTATTTTTATGTGGTGCTGAGGTTGAACCCAGGGCCTCACACGTGCTAGACGAGCACTCTACTGCTGAGCCACAACCCCAGCCCTTATCGTTAGACTTTAAAAGACATTTCTGGCATACACATGCATTAATAGGAAGTTAAAGCAAAAGTGATTAAATATTGGAATCTAGGTAAAGGAAACAAGAAAATTGTATTTTTTTTTTGCAGCTTTTGTAATTCTGAAATTATTTCCTTTAAAGACAAAATTCCAATTCAGTCTTGAGAAAAAAAAAAAATCTGTAGCCGCATTTAGAAACCATATGACAGGGCCATTTTTGCCACAGTATCATTTTGGTTGAAGTGGTTGGCATAAAAAGGATGTTTATTGTCAAGATCTGAAAATCAAGTGGAGCACACCTGTATTCCCAGTGGCTCACAAGGCTGAGTCAGGAGGATCATGAGTTCAAAGCCAACCTCAGCAAGAGCGAGGTGCTTAGCAACTCAGTGAGATTCTATCGCTAAATAAAATACAAAATGGGGCTGAGGATGTAGATTAGTGGTCAAGTACCCCTGAATTCAATCACCAATACCTCCCCGCCAAAAAAAAAGAGATCTGAAAATCATAAATCACTATTGCAATTGAGACACTTTTTTTTTTGGCGGGGGGGGGGGCGGGATTCAAGGATAAAGACTCTTAAGATATATATTAGAACCTAAGTTCACTTATAGCCTGCTTCACGGTATCTGTAATGTCTGACTTGACAAGCCGCCTCTAAGAATGGCATTTAGTATGCAAGATGGAAAAACCAGAGGAATCCAACAGGAAACTCCAGATCACGATAACTCACTTTGAATGAATTGGTGTCCCTGATGAGTTTGTTGATGTCAAAGGCCTCCCCACTCAACTTCCAAGGGTTATGCTGTAGGACAATTCCTTCCCCTCCACAGCTGTATAAAGTGAGGGAAGGTCTGTCTCCTTCTCCTCCTACATGAGATAAGAAAGCTTATCAGTCTTGAACTTCACCAGTTTAACTATTTGTTATTACAGATTTGACCATGCCCTACTATGAGAATTAAGAATTAAAAAGAATTATGCATTTGAAGCATTCTAATACATGAGAATAAAGTTACTGTTCTTTCCATCTGAAGAGTTATTGGGAGAAGTAAAAAGGTATACTAATTCTATGTTAAATTCTATGATGGAACACATTCACTTGAAACATTCTTCTAACATTCAAAGCTTTAGAGAATTCACATTTTCTTCTAGAAATAAGTACTTTACTTTGGGCATTTAAATACATGAAGCTACAGGATTTCCCAGGACTAGCTATAAGGAGGTATCTTCAAAGGAGTGATTTTCTAAGTATTATAGTAATCCTCTTGTTGGATGAACAGAATATAATTCCAATGCTGCTTGAGTTCTGATGATACTATTTATCCTCTCCACAGTAAGGCGATTACTATGGAAATTTACAGTTGTTTCATTGTAGTTAAGGAAAGTGTATCAAAGACTTTCGTTGAATACACTCAAAAAGATATTATGAAAGACCCATCACTTATGGGAAAGACAAGACTGAGAGGCTAGAAGTGGGAAAGGGGTGAAAAGTAGTACTCAAAGGCCACGATCCAGCATGAGAAAACTACATAAAATGAAAAAGTTCAGTTTAAAGACAGTAATGCTTAAGAGTTGTGGGGGCAGTCTGGAGAAGCTTATAGGTAAATGTTTTCTTCTGCAATTCTAATTTGTAACCTGCCACTATTGCTTTCATGGACCCCTAGGACTAGCAGACAACCAAGCAGTCACTGCACTAGAACATTTATGACTCTTTCTTACTTTCATATCCTAGAATTAAATTGAAGAAAAGAAATTATATTTGTTAAGAATGGCTCAGACACTTACCAAGTGACATTGGGGGTACGGGTGGTCCCCAAGCTAACGTGTACACAGTCTTCTTATGATATGTGCTAGAAATCTGGGGAGGTCTTTGCGGGTAAGGAGAGGTGGAGAACAAATAAAGATTTAAACTAAAAGGCACAGTGAAAAATACACCATATTTTTCTCAAAAGTCCCTATTTATAAATTTAGTTGCTGTATTATAGAAAAACTATTGAGCATTACTCTTCTCCAAATATTCAACTATAAAAAAAGCAAACATTTAAATAACATACAACATAATAATATCCCATCATAACCAAAATGATTAAGCCCTAAACATATTTCACCCAGATAAAAATGTTACTCCCATAGCACTTGCCTAGCACACACGAGGCCCTGGGTTCGATCCTGAGCATCACATATAAATGAATTAAATGAAGGTATTGTGCCCAACTACAACTAAAAAGTAAATATTAAAAAAAAAATATTACTCCCATACATCTGGCAAGTTTGGTATGCTTTTTCTCGTATCTCCTGCTTTCTTTCTTTTTTGGACTGGGGATTGAACCCAGGGGCTCTTAACCACTGAGCTACATCCCCAGCCTGTTTTTTACTTTGAGACAGAGTTTCACTAAGTTGCTTAAGGCCTTGTTATGTTGCTGAGGCTGGCTTGAACTTGCAATCCTTCTGCCTTGGCCTCCTGAGTTGCTGGGATTACAGGTGTATGCCGCTGTACCAGGCTAAAAGGTAATTTAAAACTAAAATATTTTTGAGATATTTTGTATTCTTTTCTAATACTAATACTTCAATATATTTTACACTTATAGCACATCTCAACTTGGACTTAGCACTTTTCTGGTGCTGACTAGTCACCTATGACTAATGACTACTGTAAATGGATAAGGTTGCTTAGCTATGACTTGCAGTTGATAGCAAATGTAATAGGGATGATAGGAATACATAAATGAGTTAGAAATCACCATAAGGGAATAACTAGACAAGTACAAGATATGGAGTAATCTATTTATCTAGGGGCTGGGGCTGTAGCTTGGTGGTAGAGGTCTTTCTTGCCTCACACGCCTGTAATCCTTAGTGGCTCAGGAGGCTGAGGCAGGAGGATCGAGAGTTCAAAGCCAGCCTCACCAACTTAATGAGACCCTAAGAAACTCAGTGAGACACTGTCAAGCACCCCTAGGTTCAATCCCTGGTTAAAAAAAAAAAAAAAATCAAAACCAAAAATCCTGCAGAGGAGTGTCATGATACCTGCGACCTTGTTTCTTGAGAAGGGGGAATATCACAATTTTATGTTTGAAACTTTGTTTCATGTTTTAGATGAGATAAATACAGAGACACACAGATAAATGGTATGGCTAAAAATTGAGATAAGGCACAGATGTTCTACTTGTCTTTCAACTTTCATGTCTGCACGAAAACTTTTGTAAAAATAAAAGCAAATGATTTATGTTAGTGGTTCCCCCAAATCAGATGGGCTGAATCATATCACCTGAAAAAAATTAAAAAAATAAGATTCTGAGTTCTGAACCTCATTCTTCAAGTTAGAATTTTTTGTACATTACGTGTATAAACTCAAATTAAATCCATCACTGACATTTTGGTGAATTGGCCAAACAAGAATCAAGTATTGCTTACTTGCTGGAGTAGGTGTCATACAATCCCACTTTTCCATCATCAGTTCCAAATGCTAAGCAACCTTCCTTGTTTGGGTGCCAGCACAGCTACAAGAAAAGAGTTTCCAAATGAAAATATATGAGAAAGGGGACACACTGTTATGGGAATCTTAAGCATCTAAGCATTCAAGTGGGAGACTTTCTTGTTGTTGATTTCTTTTAATTTTCATTGTTTAAAAGAAAAAAAAAAGATGGATTAATAGCAAAGTGAAAGTCATCTGTAATTTCACCATGCAAAACAAAAATTAATTGCCAATTTTGTTATCTTTCTTTTCAGACATTTTTGTGAATAAACTTAAATACTTATGATAGAAAAAACATGACATATTGTAGACTAGGGTAAAAGATTCTAGAATAGGGGCTGGGAATTCAGCTCAGTGATAGAATGCTTGCTTAGCATGCATAGAAACCTATCCCTGGCACTATAAAAAGAAGAAAAAGATTCTAAAACAATTTAGAAAATACAGTTTAATTAATAATTAATAAATTTGGAATGATGTATCTCAAATTGTCAAGACTATTTCTCTGGGTCATGGTAATGGGGGCATGGAGTAGAGGGTATTGTAGAAAAGAAAGTCTAGTTTCTACACTTCGTTATTTAGTGTTCTTTTAAAATCACCCATATTTATTGGGTTTAGACTAAATAGCCAACACAGAGGTATCATTTTAGAGAAAACAAAAAATCAAAACATGTTTTCTACCCTGCATTCCATTTTATAATTTTTATAAATGATTAACATCCTTCCATAGTTAAAAAAACCTCACTACTATTTTTAGTAATTTGATACCATTCTAATATGTAGTTATATTATAATAATAATCTCCCATAAATACATATTTAGGTTGTTTTTAATCAATTTATTTCTGTTAGAAACATGACAAGTAAAACAAAGCCTTAATAATTTCAAACTCTGAATCTAGGGATGGTGAGTTTGTTTGGAGGATTCTGCTTTCCTAGTTTCAAACTTCATCAAAAATACCTTTAAACAACTTTTGATTTATAACAGAGTTCACTTAAATGAGTGGATATTCTTAAAAAAAAAAAAAATTCAAAGAAAGTATCCTTACCGCTGTAACCTTGGACTTGACACCCTGCCAAAAGTTTTTCACATCATAGTTGTTCTTTATGGAGAGAGTGTTCCACACACGGATCATGCCATCCCCAACGCCTATAGCCAAACAGCCCACATCCACAGGAGAGAAAGCTAGGCTGTAGGCAAACCCACCGAGGGAAGGCAGGGTCCAGCAGCACTCCAGTGTGGCCAGGTCCCAACATTTTACCTGGAAAGATTAAAAGTTAGGGCCTAAATATTTCAAAAAAGCACAGAAATAGGAAAAAGACTCCAATATTCTAGTGAGCAAGGACAATGTAATTTAACCATTCAGTAGGAACTGGAAAAAGCATCTCTTAGGGGAAAAAAATCAGCAATAATCACACAGCTCAACAAGATCTTGGAATATATTTATTCCCAGAGATGTCCAGTGAATTCAGGGTCTAGAATAAACCAGAACCCAGACCTCCCATTTCCCAGAGGTCAGTGGTCTTTCCATTCCTGGTAATCTCCTCATTCAGCAAACTAAATAAGGAGGAACACTTCTTCAGCATGTGGAAAGATGGGAGTTACAATCTAAAAAGCAAAATGGCTTACATTCTAGGAGTAGAAAGTTTTTAGTTATTACCTAAATAGAGAGACTTGAGAGAAAATGAAGTTTATGAGCCCAGCTTAGAAGCAGAACAGCAAGGTCATGGGCTCTAAATACAGCCAATTCTCCCTCAGAGAGATTTCACCACGAGCAGATGATTCTGCTTCTTAAACTACAGATGGGGATAAGTCAAAGCATGATGATCTTATGTGCCCTTCTGAGGACACTTCTGCTCATCTTTATCATAAACACTTTAGCAGAAAAGCATCTTGGTGGTTCCTCACATTTCTCCTCTCTGTGCACTGCTGATATATAGAGTGCCAACTGGCAATAGCACCTCTAAAACTTTAAGTAGGGAGGCGGTATGAAGACCGAGACTTTCTAATCCCACCCAGATTGCAAATCCCTATTTTACAAAGCTGATGAAATCTAAGCAGTTCTTACATCTCTATCCATTGATGTGGAAAGAAGCAGCTGCTTGTCGTCCTCAGTTTGCAAAGGACATAAATTAAACACGATTCTGGAATGATTCTGTCCTTCTGATGAAGTGCTAAAGAGGGTATATTTCCGTCTCCAAGACTGAGTGAGATCCCAAAGCAGCAGTTCACCCCTGTGAAGAAGAACACAAGCAATCTAAAGCAAGGATTATTGAGTCAGAGTCTGAGTCCACAGTTGTAAAATAATTATTATTGGTCCTTTGATAAAATAAAAATCAACATGGCTGCAGAAGGGTCAAAAAGAGAGCCATCTTCCTTTTCTGAGCCTTAAGAGATTCGCTGCCATGCAGAAATGTCACAAACCGAATCTGCCAGAGGGAAAATACTTGACTGCCTATTTGCCTCTTGACTTGAACATTCCAAAGGACTGGTAACATTTATGACAACCCTGCTCTGTGACAGTTTCCAACTGCTAGACCTGCTTCAATCCCCCAGACAATGCTAAGTGGCAGGTACCCACTTCTTGTTAGAAAGTACAAACCCATGCATTTCCAATTTGCAAATCTGTTTTGCACCTGAATAAAAGTAGTTTTACTTTTCTTTTAACCTTGTTTGTGATCTTGATTCACACCTTTATGGACAGAAAAGCTGCATTTTCTGCCATATTCACAAAATATTTCTTGGAGAACACAGAAAATCATGAATGCCTACAGAAAGAGAAGCAAGTAACATGGACGAGAAGTAGGAGGGGTGTTTTATTATGCATGCTTTCATTCTTCTTTGAAATATGTAAATGTTCTAGACTAACTTTTGAACAGAGTTCTCTACCAGCTTTAATTATAAAATACCATTATAATCTGAATAGCTTCAAAGCTCAAGAAACAATCTCTTTTTTTGGATATTGGTGGAAAGTAGGGTCGTGGTTAATATTTTGGAAGGACTCTATGTGTTTTACCTGTATCACCTCATTTAAAGGAAAGAACTTGTCTACTAAATTAATTTATCATCTTCAGCAACTACGCATTTAAAATGTCTATGGCTTGCCTCTCCCACCCAAAGTGCATGCTGGTCCCCTGGGAGCATTCCAGGGGCTCAACTGCGGGGCATGACATTCTGCCAGAACTGAAGTGGAAGATACCTAGCTGCAGAATTAATCACTTGCTTGCTCGGCAGGAGAAATCCCCACGCCTTTTGGAGTCTCAGAAGTCTTCTGGATTGATAATTGTGGTGTGAAAACAGAGGAAAAATGGTTTGTATTTTCCCATGGAAAGTGCTCAATCAGTTTTGTTACTGAGTGGTCACAGCCATGCTATGGGACAAAAAATAGTATCACCCTCTATGCCTCTTGCACACATAAGGCAGGTAAGCAGCAGGTTGATTCTGAAATTCAGATGTGTCTGACTTCAGAGTCAGATACTCTTTAACTCCAGGCTTATTGTGTGTGTGTGTGTGTGTGTGTGTGTGTGTGTGTGTTTTAAACAATTTTGTTTGCAGACAGCACAGGTCTCATGATTTTTACATTTCAACTGGCCCATCATAACACAAGTCAATACTTGGGTCATAATGGGCCACTTGTGTGTGTGAGACCCATCTTCTGTGTCTCTAATGAGAAGCCTAGGAATCTTGAGGCCACACAGGAAAACAAAATTTATCAGAAAAGGTATGACCAAAGCAGACTTACCCAAAACAACTGGACACCAGCTGCGTTGGCTGATCCCTGGGCCAGTAGAGTGTCAACCATAGGCGCTCTTTGACGGTTGGGTCTACACCCCCTCCTCTTCTCTTCAGAAAAGGTAGTTTCAAAATCATCACTCCTGTAGGTGAAATGGCCAGTGAGCACGAAAGACACTGAAACCATCAACTTAAAGACAATACATGATCTGCGATTTAAAGGTTTGTTAGTTACTGACAATGAATATACTATTTTCCCATGGAAACATTATACATGGTGATTAATACCTGCTCATCTACCTTTAGGTCAAGCAAGATCTTCAGGCTGTCTTGGCAACCCAAACACATTAAGAATATTTCTTTTGGTCTGGAAAAATGAGCTCCCAATTAGAACTGAGAACTCAAAGTGGTAATGCAACCCAAATTCAGAGCTGGATGGACAGAGAGCATGGAATCCTCCTCCTGTTGGTCATAAACCCCTTTGGCAGACAACACATTGTGACAGGGGAGCATCTCTGTCAGCACTAAGCTGGTGGTTCCTAATCTGTACTGGGTGTTAGAACCACAGGTATAGTTTTAAAAAATACATGTGTCAGGGTCCAGCATCTAGATTCTGATTCAGTAGATTTGAAGTGGGGTCTAGGAGCCTATATTTTTCCAAAACTCTCCAGCTGATTCTGCTGCACAATCAGAACTGAAGGCCACTGTATTACACAGCTGTAAGTTTAGAGGTTACCCTGCTGGAGGGATTCCCATCCAGATGCCCACATGTGGATTTTTAGCTTCTTTGGACAAAGTGAGTGTTTGTATGTAAACACATATCTATGCTGGAAATACACACACACACATATCTATGCTGGAAATACACACACACACACATAACTATGCTGGAAATACACACACACACACACACACACACACTCTTATTTATTTAATTATTTGGGTGGTACCAGGGATCAAACTCAGGGTCTTACACAAGCTACGTAACCTCTCTACCACTAAGCCATATTCCCAGAATATGTTATTTATTCTGCATTTATACAGTAGAGATCTTTTTCTTTCCTTTGCCTCAGGTCTTGCCAAGTACCAACATTCATGTCCTCAAATTTGTCTTTCTCTCAGTGGCAAATAGTGACCCTTCTATAAAACAGGGGTCCCTGCCTTCTCTTAGAATGCATCATAAACTCTAACACTCAAAAAAATTCAGAGTACAAAGTTTTAGCACAGGCTAAACCAGGGCAGCGATTTTTATATACAGGAAAGTAAAAAACAAATTTCGGACAGATGAGGCACTCTCAGAACAAGAAGACAGAACAAAAGAACAGCTAATTTCACTGGATCAACATAGCTTATATTACAAAAGAAACATCCAACATCAATTTTACCTTGGCCTCGAGAGCAGCTCCAGATTTGAATGGTCTGGTCTTTGCTTCCAGTCGCTAAGTAACAGCCTTTTGTTACTGGAGTTTGAGCTATAAGTTTCCCATTGGGGATTTCAGGCTCTTCTAAAAGAAAGAGGGTAATTTTGTTTTTATTTTGCATTAAACATGTACTTGTGAAAGAAAAATTAGTTTCCAAGGGTTCCCAAAACTTAGCGATCACTTTTCATAGGTCTGGTATGTGAAATCTCAAGTTTTAAATGTAATTCAGACAACCCAAGTCTACCTACTTTGTTTTTTAGGTCTAAAGAATACTCTCCTTTCATTCATCTCTACCTGAATTTTCCTCTTGGTTTATGGATAAACAGTCTTCACCAGGCAGGGGACACCAGGCTATGGAGTGGATTTCATCATCGTGGCCTCGAAGCCTGTGAATAACTTCTCCTTTCTTACTGATGTCAATTATAACCACTATGCCATCCTTATAGCTAACAAGAGTTAGAAATATTAGTGAAAAATGAAGACAGTCTCTCTAGTAAATATTCTTGCTTAGGATTTATCACTGTGAACTTCTAAAAGTTATGTAGGTGCATTTGGGGTAGGGGAGAAGGAGAAATAACAAGAAATACTTCTGTTGTTTTTCCTAAGTGTTTGATGCTTCCTAGTTTTGTTAACACCCTTCTCCATGTTGCCTTTCAAAAGTTCCAGCAGTGGAGCATACTTTTATTCTAAGGGAACTGACAGGAGTTCCAGTTCTGATAGAAGTCCAGCAACTCCTCTAAATTAGAGATGAATTTATTCTAGTTCTCTGAAAAGTTTCCTTTTCATAAATGACACTACTTTTCTAACTGGAAACTGAAAAGCCAAAGCACTCAATATTCTAGATCTGTATGTTCCATGGTTGCCATTTTATGAATCTAGAAAAAAACAGAGACATTCTAAGAGCTTTAAAAATATGATGAATTATTTCAGACACATAACAGAATATCTACCACCTAGCATAAGAAAAAAATAATTACCAAAACATCTGAAATACTTTGCTTTACCACATAGATCAAACCTCTTTTTCCCCTTCCCAGAGATAAATCACTATTTCTTAACTTTGCTAGCCTTTTTTGGGTATATATTTTTAAATATAAAAGAGAAGTAGTCTGTATATCTAAAAAACCTCCTAGTAAAGGTATCATGCAGGTTTATTTACTAATTTTTTTTTTTGAGCTTGCTTTTTCCACTCATTCTGTTTCTGAATCATCCATGTTGATACATGTAATTCTAGTTCGTGGTCAGTCATTCACACTATTGTATGTATGAATCCTGTATTATATGGACTACATCACAGTTTACTCACTCAGAGTCCTTTTGAAGGGTTTCCATTTTTTCTGCCATTACAAACATAAAAGCTGCTACTAATGTACTATAACAATTTCACATGTGATGTCTAGAAATAGGACTGCCAGAATGTAAGATATGTGCACCATTGCTTTACTAGATAGTGCAAAACTGCTTTCCAAAGTGGCCATATCTACTTACACTCCCTATACAACAGATAATTCTACAGGGAAAAAACAACACTGCAGATTAAAAAACAAGCAAAAAAACCCAAAGAATATATCAATCTTTTGACTACCTGGACTTTGAAGATCATCAAGTTATACTACCTGTCACGAGATCCAGCTGTTTTGAAATCTTGAGTTAAGCTTTCTGGGAATAATGTCTTAAAGATCATCTATAAACAAATGCTTCTGAGCCAATCTTCTGTGCCTGACGATGCAGTTCCCTCCTCCTTACAGACTTTACTTCTAAGAATTGCTGCTTTTTTCAAGGTTTATTTGATTTAAGTTTCTTTGACCCCTGGACACTACTACCCTTTCTGCTCACTCTCTAGTACCCTCACTACAACAATGCTCCCACTTCCTGAGACTGCCCATCTACAGACCCCCGATATTTTCGTAACCACTTGCCCTCACCCATCTTCCTACCCTTCCCTTCATGCAGAACAGATTTCAGGATCCATAATTATAGTTGCTCTTTAAAACACTACAATCTCCCTTTCTTCTCTCCCTCAGGGTTATTTATTCCACAAAACCCCAAACCTTGTTGAATACAAAGATCTCCTTTTTCAATCGATTTGACTAATTTAAATTCATGACCATGGTTCCTTAGCTTCGCCACTCAGCAGTGAACACTGAACCACCAATTTCCCTAAGTTCATTTTCCTGTTTTTTGGAGTGTTCATGCCTTCTTCTTGACCCTGAACTTGACTCTACCTCTTTCATTTATGCTTCACAGAGAAAATCTGAAGCCACAGAATGGAATATTCTCTACTTCCAAACCTACCTGTAATTATTTCCATATTCATTTTCTCTTTCAGTACCGAAGACTGAACCAAGGGGCGCTCTATCACTAACTACCTCTCCAGCCCTTTTTACATTGAGATGGGGCCTCACTAAGTTGCTGAGGCTGGCTCCGACTTGATATCTTCCTGCCTTATCCTCCCAAGTCTCTGGAATGCATGTATTACCACACTCAGCTTATTTCCATATTTTCAACTGTTTTTTATTCTACTTGTTATCTAAATCCAATCTCAACTTTTCCATAACAATCTTCTGTATTTATCAGTTTACCCTCAATAAGCTGCATCCCCGCCCCATTATGGCAACATGTCCTTGTATCTTTCATTTAATACTCTCTTGATCCCATACCTCCTCTCTGCCTTCATATCCGTGCACACTTTTACAAGTGTGTTAGGATAAGTTAATAGAAATAAAATTTCTCACACTTGGAGAAAAATTTATTTCCATTAATTTATCCTACCCCAAAACAAGTCTCTCACATCCACTTCCCTCAGACTTTCATCTCTAACATACTAGTGGAAATACTTATGTGAAATCTTCAAAATGGAGGGAATAAATATCTTTGTGTGAGAAGTACATGGACTGGAGAGGGAAGGGGATGCCCACTCAGGCAGCTCATGTGGAACAACCTCAGTGATCAGGAAGAACACAGATCCCAAGGCCACATCACTTCCCCAACCTAATGGGAATGACTGGAACCAGAGACAGCAGTCCTCTGGGAATCATAAAAGATAGTGAGAAAAAAGTGAAAGAGGACATTTCTAACATTTGAAGGTTGACTGGAAAAATCAGATAAGAAGAACAAGGAAAGCAGAGTACAGCAGAAAAGAAGAAAACAAGGAGGGAGGGAGAGAGATAGAAAGACTTAGAGATCAAAGGAATAAATGATCCCAAGGGCTCAGGGGAGCAGTTAACATCTGTATTCGAGGAGTAAAGGCATTGGAGAAGGTAATGCAAATGAAAAATATGAGCAAAAACAAAGTAAACTATCCATACAGATGGCAGAGCACTTACCCAATGGCAACCAAATCTTCATGATGAGGTGAACAAGCAAGACAGAAAATTGTCCTGGGTTCTATAAAGAGGTGCTGGCTGTCATGTCTGTTAAACCAATAACAGAAAACGATTCCTTTTTCATCCCCAGATACTATTAAGTCCTTTACTCGAGGAGACCAATGCAATGCTGATATTGTATGCTTCAAAACAACAACAACAAAATATTTGTTTCTGATTTGTCAATGCCCAATTTTTACTTATTTTTAACCTGTTTCACAAATAAGCATAATATTAAGCATGATATAGGTACTTCATAAATACTTATTAATGCTGCCTGTTTAGCAACACTATATTAACTGTAGAAAAATTTGGACTACTAGGGAATTAAAGAATCATTAATTTTTTTCCTTCCTTCAATGTAAAGTTCTTACAAAGTTTAAGCAGGTCTTTTCCTTTCCTTTGTTCTCTTAAAAGGCAGGTACATCATGTAATCATCTGTTTTAGAAATGAGTTTCAGTCACTCATTTATAGTTTATACCAGGTGTCTATTTTAAATGCACAACCAACTACTGAATATTTTAGACTTCACGAGTCTTATTGTCTCCTTTGCAACAGAATTTTGCTGTATGAAAGCAGCCATAGAAAGGATTTAAATGTGGCTGTATTCTAATAGTTCTTTGCAAAAACAGGTGGCACAGTAGTTTGCTAACTTCTGATTTATAAACAAAATACGCAGCCTCTTTAAAAAAGTTTTGAGACAACTTACAATATAGGGTTTCTTATTTAATTAATGAGTACATTCATAAGTTACCCTGCAATAAGAAGTTACCAAGACTATTTGAAACAAAAGAACTCCCAAAATATACATAAAAAACATTATGAGAAATCAGCAAGCCATGGTACCTGATGGAGTGCATGTTCTGTCACAACTGTTTTTGTCTCTACATCCCAGATTTTCACAGTCCCATCATCGGAGCTGGTGGCACAGAGGTTGTACTGACCAGGGTGATGAGAAAACGTGAAGCCAGAGACTCTTTCAGTGTGTCCCACCAACTCTCCTATGACTTCCGGTAAAATTACACTTTAGGTTAATTAAACTGCTATCCCAAATTCCAGACAGAATCATCCTGTTGTTGGATGATAAGTTAGCAAATGCTTTGGAGTTACTTAATCTATGTATAATAAAAATACCCACAGACTTATAACCAGAATCCTAGGTGCTTGTACTGGCTCTTCAGACAAGTCATTTTTTCCCTTTGAACCTCAATATTCTCAACTGTAAAATAATGTTGATATCCCTTGCTGTGCTTAGTTCACAGGCTGGGGGGCAACTCAAAATAAGAAATATAAAAGCCATTCAACTTCAGTCTGGCTACAGGTAGTTTGAAATGGAATAAATATCTGGCATGTCATATTCTAAAGCATAATCAAAACCTAGTTTGGAGCTGAAAGCATCTGACTCTACCCATTTATCACACGGAACCAAGAGTGTCACATAATTTTGCAGGATCTTGTATAGGGGCTGCAGCTGCAAGCAGTCCCCAACTCCTGGAAGGCTCCCAGGGGACCAGCGTGCACTTGGGTCGGGGAGGCAAGCCAAGACATCTTAAATGCCTGGGTCTGGACACTGCTAACTTCAGTAAGCTAGCGGTCCCACGTGCGAGCGTCGGGAGGCGGGACCGCTCGGCCACAGCGTGGTGGGGATCATTCTTGGAGACTCATCGCGACTCATCTTAGTGACTTTGGGCAGACCCCTTCTCTCTGCCGCAGTCGCAGACTATCTGGAACTATAGGAAAAGGGGTGACTGGAGACGATCAGCCGGCGTTCCGGGGGAGAGCAGGAGGGCTGCGGCCCAGAAGTGGGGGGAGTTACCTCGAAACGCGGGAGTCCCCGGGGTCGTGCCTGCTCCCGGGCCCACGCGCACAAGGAAGACGGAGGTCCGGGCCGCGAAACCGAAGAGGCCCCCGGGCACTGCATCGCTGCAGCGGGTGCAGTACCAGTTAGGAGAGGGCGGCAGCGTCCGCGGTTCCTGCCCCCATAATCACCGGCAGCAGAGGCAGAAGGAAGCAGCTACAAGGATGGATCTTTAGCAGCTCCACGCCGCAGCCGGGAAGGGGGCGGGGTCTACTTCAAGCCCCGCCTCCTGGGGGCCTCCGCTATGGCGCGCGCAGAGGTCCACACAGCATCACGCGCTCCTTTCCCGCTACCTCTGGGCTGGGAAGGGCGGGGCCGCGCCTCGCTCACTGCGCTGCTCCTCCCAGCCTCCAGGAAGGCAACAGTACGCCCAATCCGGTTGGAGGGTTCTGTCCTGCCTAAGCTCAGCCCTGACGTTAACTATTTTCACTTCCCACAGCAAACCATTTAATTAACGGTTTAGACTGTTGGAGCCACCTCCGCCCACTGCCGCTTTATTCTTTGGCCCTGTGCGATCACTGGCCCATGCGAGGGTACCTTGCTAGTTCCAGACATATTTTAAAGACATCTGTAAGAATGTAGTCAACGAAAAATTAAAATATGGGTCAGAAATCAGAAAGGGAAGGAATAGTTTTTGCAGCTGGGTCGGAATCCTGATCCTGGGATTTTGGTATTCAAAGATTAAAGAGGAATGGAGTGCCTCTTTTGGTTTGCTTGATTGTGCGCCAACTCTGAAGGGAATTGTATGCGGTTAAATTCTGTGGAGGAAAAAGAATGGAACTCCTTCCAACTCAAACATGCCAAAACGCTCATATTGTGTTCCACAACTGTGTTGTTTATTGCTTGTTCGCACTGGGTACCTGGTGGCAAACAGAAACCTGAAATACCTATCCTCAGAATAGAGATGTCAAATGTATTGGGATGTCTAGGGGCACTAACTTTGGAGGCCCAGAACCCTACATTGATCACTGGCTTTGCCAGTGCTTAGGCGAGACTTTAACCTATCCAGAGTATGTTTCCCATTTGAAGATGTTAATCCTTGCCTTGTTGGATTGCTGAGATGAATACACGAGGTTTAGTGAAGCGGCGGCCAGGCACATTGGCGGTAATAAATATCTGGCAATAAATATCTTTACCACTGTTCTACATCTCTTGGATGTAGGGGTTAGAAGATCATACGTCGTATTTCAGGTATCTGTTCTTTTAAAAGGCTTTACACAACTTCCAATGACCTTTACAAACTTGTGCCACAGGGAGTTATTTCTGACAAGAAAACTCAGGTCTATTTCGGGGACTCTGCACCCTTACTCCTTTCAGACCACTTGTGAGATGAGGCTTCATGATTTTTCTGAATACCGGTGAATTTCTACAAATCCACCATTTTTCGGTTTTTTTTTTTTTTTTTGGCTCTGAAGGTAAAGCCCAGGGACGCTTTACCACTGTTCTACAACCCGAACCATTTTTATTTTGAGGCAGGATCTCTTTAAGTTATAAGGATTTCGCTAAGTTGTTGAGGCTGGCTTGTGAACTTGCGATCCTCCTGCCTCGGTCATTGGGATTATAGGCTTGCGCCACCGTGCCCCGTTAGCTTTCGGTCTTTATTAAGTCATTCAATTTCAAGTCAGGCTGGCCTGGCTATACTTTAAACCTGGGCCGCGTCTTTGCTGTCTCCATGGCAACACTGCTTCCGGGTGAGGGGGGGGGCAATCCTGAGTATCGCGCATGCGCCTTGCCTCGCTGGCCTTTGAACTCGGAGGCTTTCGCCAGGGGAGGGGAAAGATGGCGGCGGCGGTCCTTGCAGACTTTGGTAAGAATTGCTTAGTGGTTCAGGGGCAGGAGAAGGGTTAATAGGGGAGTGCGAGTTGACAGTTTGTATTAATGTTGCAGGTGCATCATGGATACAGAGCCTGAGGAGCCGGGGGAAGCTGGCCTTGGGGTAAGTCTATCGCCTTGGCGTTTCATTGGGGCTCACAGCCACCTGACTAGTCAGTGTCTGCTTCTGGGTCAGTCTGTGCTTTAGGCTGTCCGGCCACAGAGGTGAACTAGACGGCCTGAGTCTGCCCTGTCACCCCGTTTTTCCACCGTAGCCCCCGGCTGTTCTAAATGTGTGTTTTTAGCGGCCGCCTGGGTCTTTCTGAACGCCATGTCATTCTCCCCCCTTACCTATGGGAGAGACTAACCTTTTTGCTTACCTCTCTGGTCACTTGCTTACGTGGGCGGGAGCTCTGTTGTGGACAGTCTTGGCTTGCAGGGTACCGGACTTGTTGTGACGCGTTGGATGCATTATCACTTCCTCCTAACTTTCTGCATACATAGTAGGTACAGCTTTACCCATTTTTTTGGAGAAAAAAATTGAAGCTTTCAAACGTGACCACTTTCCCAAGGCCACTCCCTTATGGGAAGTTTTGAAGCTTTGTACTGTACTCCGCAGAGCATTCTGTAACCTCAGGACAAAAATGTTCTTTAAAAGTGAGGAAATGTCATGGAATTGGGAGCTGGGAAGAATCCTGTCCTCTTCTGCTTGTCTCTTCTGCAGTACAGTATTGATATTGGAGATGGATAATTTGATTGTAAATTTTCTGATTGGTTCATGTTTTTTCACGTTTATTAGTTCATAGGTTCTGGAGACAGATGAATTGGGTATGAATTGGGTATGAATCCACCTATTAACTGTGTGATTTAGGAAAAAAGTTACTTATTCTTTGTGTCAATTATCTCTTATGTGATATGAGTGATGTTATCACCTATTGCATACATTTTATTTTTCCCTTGCCTGAACCTAGGGCCATTGGAATGCTAGGCAAGCTCTCCACCGCTGAACTACACCCACAGCCCTTGTAATATTTTTAAATGAGGATTAAAGGAGATAGTGCTTATGAATTGTTTAGTACAGTGCATGTAATAATCCCACCCTAAGTCTCAGCTGCCATTAATATTGTCATTACAAGTTATTATTAAGTTTTTATTATATTTAACTGTGTCCTAGGCTCATGAGTCCTAGGTGGATGAAGAGGTAAGCTAAAAAAGGCGAATAAGAAGCACTGGCTCTTGGGATTTGCCACACTTTGCTTTCTTAGATTACTTCTGTTACTCTGCCCCCCAACTATGCTGTTTTCTGAATATTCTGTTCATCGACTTGCTTCTTGGTTTTTCATGCTGTGCTCTCGCGTCTTGCCTATAACAGCAGGCCTACTCATTACTCAAATCCCTGTTCAGATATTTCCCCTTCAGAAAGTTTTCTCAAATCTTTCTAGAACTGGAGAAATTAATTTTTCCTTTCTCTTAGCATGTGTGCCTTGTTGCTACATGTATGTGTGTGTTTATATTTCTGTGCCTTTACTAACTTGTATATTAGAGTGGTAGGGACAGTTGACTTGTTTCTCTTTGTAATTCTTATATAGGGTCTTAAAAAATATTTTGGTAATGTTTGTCAATTTCAATTGTTTTGTGCTGACTTATACTAGGAAACTTTTTTTGGTACTGGGTATTGAACTTAAGGGGGCTTTACCACCGAGCCAATTCCCAGCCCTTTTAATTTGTATATTTTTGGAAACAGGGTTTCACTAAGTTGTTTAGGGCCTCACTATGTTGCTGAAGTGTGCTTCAAACTTGAGATCATTCTGCCTCACTGTGGGAGACCAACTTTACACATGACTGAGTACACTCCCTGGCTGGGTGCTGAGGCGCTCAGTTGCAGAAATGTGCCAGAGCTTCCCCACCCCCCTTCTTGGGTTTGAGGGTCAGTGTCTTGTGCATGGGTGTATCTTGTTACAGCCCCATGGGTGATGCTACGCTCATCTGTTCCTTTGTAATATAACCCCTTGCCCTATTTAGGATAGAGTCTTCCATGGAAGTGCCTTGTGTGTGTCCCCTTCTCTTACTGTGCCCTTGGGTGTGGCCTACCCAGGTGTCAGTCAACCTGTTGACAGTGGACATCATGAAGATACTCAGCCCCCTGAAACTTGACCCCTTGCCTCATTTGAATAGCTTCCCTCAATAAAAGGGGTCAGCGAGTGCTCTCGCTCTCTCTCTTTCTGCGGACCATTAAGGTCAGAGGAGCCGTCACAGCGACCCCAAAGAAAAAGGTATTTGTGTCTCCTGTGTAGCTATTTCATGCAGCCCAGTTAGCCCAGTTTAACTGGAGTAACCCCTGAGCCTTTTAGTCTCGAGAACAGAAACCCAGCGCCTCAGCCTCCTGAGTCTCTGGGATTACTGGTATGTGTCACCAAACCTAGCTTATACTAAAACTTTGAGTAAATAACTTGAGCAATTTGATTTCAGTTTTTCCATTTATGTCATGATACAAGAATGTGTTAGGTAATCTGTATGGGTCTTTGCAGTTCTGAAGTTATATAATTTTATGAATCCTCATTCTGAACTTTCTAATCGGGGAAATGACTATTTGAAAACTAAGTAAAATGGTGTAACTAATGCTCACATTAATCATGTAAAATCTTTTTATTATTATTATTAAAAAATAAACATGATTGTTTAAACTAGGGATTTAACCCAGGGGCATTTTACCACTGAGCTACATCTCCAGCCTTGTTTATTTGGTTAAGAAAATAATATTGTTGGCCAAGAAAAGTTTTTCTATAATCTGTGTTTAGTAGCAGACTGACAGGTTTCAGTCTTTTAATTTAAAGTCTAATATTTTATCATTGGGTGCTTTTGGTAAGTTTTGTGACTTATTGAACATTACACAGTTAATTTAGGTAAAGTTAGTATTTAAACAAAAATTTTTCTGGCCTTAAGTTGTACTCCATCACATTATAGGGATGGCAAAGTGATGGGCTCAGAAGGAATTTGTCAGGTGGATCTTTTTTGCAAGGGGTGATTTTAAAGTTTAGAGAATGAAATAGTATATTTTGGTGGTTTCAAAATAAAAGGGTTAGTGTAAAAGTGTGAGGGGTCTAGTGTTTAAGCTGTGTATAGGTTAAAAATTTCCACAATGAAAGCCAGGTTGGAATTGACATGATTTAAAGTTTGGAAAAATGATGATAGCAGTATGATATATTCGAATAACCATTGGGCTGCAGGAGGTAGGTCTGGATTTTATATGTATGCCTAGGACATATGTTGTGGCCTTGGGTAATTTGCTTAACTTCTCTGAGGCTCAATTTCCTTATCTCAAAAATAAAAAAGAATGAGAATAGTATCTACCTTAGAGAATATTGTGAGAATGAGAATGAAGAGGCTAATATGTAAAGATGTCTACTGTAGTATCTGGCCCTGTGGAGGTGTGGTGTGGGGATGATACTGCTATGAAGTTCTTTAAAGGAACCAGACTTTATGCTGAAACCATCAATAGCTACTCTGTACTCTTTTACAAGAGATTGCATGTCTTTATTAGCCCTGTTTACATAGAACAGTTAGCAAGATGATAAGAACTGGGACATAAATTAGTCTACTTTTCTGTTGAGCCAAGTTACTGTTTAAAGACTTTTCTGAAGTAGAGGGTAGAAGTTTACCTTTAGTTTTCATTTATCTGTGCTTTTAGTATTCTGATTGCCATGACTAATGGATTTTGACAGTTACAATGATTTTGTGTCCTCTTAATTAAATCTTACCTCATGACTTGATGAGTTGTGTCCTTTAGGAAAATGGTGCTTAAATATGAGTCATACATCTCTTTAAAAGTGTAAGGAAATCGACGAAACATCTTTGTGATAATTGCATTTCTAGTTTTGCTTATAATTTCATAATCTTCCATGTAGACATCATGGATTGTTTTCCAATCTTTATCTGCTATCTTTATGTTGCCTTTTTCTTTGTGTCTGTCTCAAAAGTTCCTTTGCTTCTTGCATAAAAGCTTATGTAGTTGTGTTTATGGCAAAATAACAACCCAGGATAAGCTCCTTGCTTTTAAGATCCCAAATGGGGTCACATCTTTTGCCATTCAGATCCCAGGGGTCAGGATGTTCACATGTCTTTAAGGCCATCATTTGGCCCACTGCATTCTCTTTCAAAAGAGGTCCTGTGGATCATTTTTTTTTTTTTTTTGGAAGAGTAATGTATTTTATTAAAGTCAACTGATTATGAATATTAATTACATCTGCAAAGTATCTTCACAGCAACATCGAAATGAGTGTTTAAAAAACTAGGTACCAAAGTCTAGCCAAGTTAACACATAATAACACATGATATAATATTAATCACTGTTAAAAAATATGCTTTTTTCCCCTTAATATATTTTGCAAGTCATTCTTCATTGATAAAATTTTATTATATGAAGGTATCATAATCATATAATTAGTCTTTAATTGTTGAATATTCGGTTACTCTTTGCTTTTAAAAATATTGCAGCAAATATTCTTTTTTTTTTAACTCACCAATCATTTTTATTTTTGTTTTATTTTTTTCCTATTTTTTATTGGTTCCTTTCAGTTATTCATGATAGCAAAATCTATTTTGATATATTTATACAAACATGGAATATATCTTATTCAATTAGGATCCCAGTCTTGAGGATTCATCATTGAGATTCACTATGGTATGTTCATATATGTACATAGAAGTTCAGTGTTATAGCAAATATTCTTTTTTTTTAAAATTTTTTATTGTTGGTTGTTCAAAACATTACAAATTTCTTGATATATCATATTTCACACTTTGATTCAAGTGGGTTATGAACTCCCATTTTTACCCCATATACAGATTGCAGAATCGCATCAGTTACACATCCATCGATTTACATATTGCCATACTAGTGTCTGTTGTGTTCTGCTGCCTTTCCTATCCTCTACTATCCCCCCTCCCCTCCCCTCTTCTCTCTCTACCCCCTCTACTGTCATTCATTTCTCCCCCTTGTATTATTTTTCCCTTTCCCCTCACTTCCTCTTGTATGTACTTTTGTATAACCCTGAGGGTCTCCTTCCATTTCCATGTAATTTCCCTTCTCTCTCCCTTTCCCTCCCACCTCTCATCACTGTTTAATGTTAATCTTCTTCTCTTGCTCTTCATCCCTACTCTGTTCTTAGTTACTCTCCTTATATCAAAGAAGACATTTGGCATTTGTTTTTTAGGGATTGGCTAGCTTCACTTAGCATAATCTGCTCTAATGCCATCCATTTCCTGTGGATCATCTTAAAGCATTTTTTTTTTTTTCCTACAGGAAGATGCCCTGTAGTCACACCTTTACTTCTGCTACTACTCCAGCCTAGAGTGTACTTCACTTGGTCTCTGTGTAAGTCTTGGTTTGTTCAACACTCAGCTTGAGTCCCATTTCCTTAAAGTCTTCCTAATTTCAGCCCTTATGTTTTTCCTTTTTTGGCATCTGAATGCCAAATGTATATATGTGGTTAATTAACTGAATCTTAAATCACTTGCGGGTTGGAAATATTTTATCTCTCTGCATTCTCATCACCTAGAATAGTACCTATGGTATAAGAAGAAATAGAAGTGTATATATAAGTTGATAAAATGTAAGCCATCCTGAAGAGATCTAAGTTTTACTCTGGAAGGAATTGGGATTCATGTTTTTCTTTTCCAGTGCCAAAAAGGAATATTAATTGCAAATTCAGCCTAGTACAGATTTCCATCTTTATGTAATAGCATAGCTTGTGTACTTTTCCAAATGGTTTTCACTGTTTCAACTATTCTTTAGAACTAAATGAGGCCTTTAGAAGTTCTGTCTACTCATGCTATAAGTTTCTGATTAGAAAATGACTTAATACTCTGAATAATATAACAGTGATCTGAAAGGGATAATGTCTTATTGCCAAATGATATTTGACACCAAAGCCTTCTCTTTGTTTATATTTTGGGTCTGTGAAATAGGAAGTTGATCAAGAATATATGTATCTCCAGGCATGATGGCACCTGTGTATAGTCCCAGCTACTGAGGAAGCTGAGGCAGGAGGATCACAAGTTCAAAGCCAGCCTGGGCAATTTAGCAAGTTCCTATCTAAAAATAAACAATGAAAAGGACTGGGGATATAGCTCCGTGAGATAGCACACTTGGGTTCAATCTCCACTACTGAGAATGAAGAGGCTAATGTGTAAAGATCTCTACTGTAGTACTGAAAAAAACCACATGAAAAAAGAAAAAAAGAATATATGTATGTGCTTGTTGATTTAGTCTCAGATTATCCTCAGAGAAATCTAGATATGTTGTTAGGAAAGGGACCTTATGAGGGTCAGCAGCAACAAATTGGATATGATCCTGCCGTGTACTCACAAATTGCTGCAGCTGGGGTTAGGGCATGGAAAACTTTACAGGGGCATGGAAATTTACAAGGTCAATTATCTAATGTAATACAAGGAACTAATGAACCTTATGTTGAATTTGTAGATAGGCTTATACAAACAGCTACCAGAATCTTTGGGGATATAGAACAAGCAATGCCATTAATTAAACAGCTAGCCTATGAGCAAGCAAACAAATGGTGCAGGGAGGTCATTAGACCATGGAAACATGAAGATTTAAACACATATATTAAATTATGTAGAGACATTAATGAACAAGGGCAAGTCTTGGCAGCTGCAGTACAGCAGGTTTTAGGTACCAGGCCAAAAACATGCTACAATTGTGGACAAACAGGACATTTTAGAAGGAGTTGCCCCATAGGAGGAGGGTTTAACAAAACTGGATATGATCAAAGGGGTAGAATACCGGGTATTTGCCCATGATGCCATAGAGGGAGACATTGGGCTAATGAATGCCGTTCTCAAACCACCATAGAGGGTACTCCGTTATCAAAAAACGAACAAGGACCAGGTGTTTACCCATGATATCGTGGAGAAAAGCATCGGGCTCCATTGCCAAAAAATGGACAGTGGGGCCCAATGCTCCGGGGCCCACAACCACAAATATACAGGGCAATGGAGGAACACAGCAACACCATCAGGGTAGTGCCCAGGACACATTATCCATTAGATCCCTCATTAGACAAACCAGAGGGAGTGCAGGGTTGGACCTCTGTGCCTCTGCCAGAGCAGTACTAACTCTAGAGATGGGAGTTCAAATCATTCCCACAGGGGTAAAAGGACCTGTTCCTCAAGGAACAGTAGGCTTATTATTAGGACGCAGTTCTTCTACTCTAAAAGGACTTATGATAAGTCCTGGGGTAATTGATCCTGATTATGAAGGTGAAATAAAAATTATAGCCAGTTCTCCAAGGGGTATATCAGTAATTTCACCAGGAGATAGAATAGCACAGTTATTAATAATACCCAGCCTACATGATAAATTTTCCAGCTGTACTATAGAAAGAGGTTCTAGGGGATTAGGCTCCACAGGTGTAGATTGGGCTATGCTTTCTTTAAATTTAGATTCTCGCCCCATGCTAAAACTAAATATTCAAGGACATGAATTTAGTGGGCTACTGGATACAGGTGCAGACCTTAGCATCAACTCTCGTCAAGAATGGCCAAAACATTGGCCATTACAACAAGCCAATCAAACGCTTCGAGGCCTAGGAGTGGTGACTAATCCCCACAAAAGTGCAATGGTATTAGATTGGAAGGATCCTGAAGGATGTGAAGGAACTATACAGCCATATGTATTGGATCATCTTCCCGTAAATTTATGGGGACGAGATGTCCTAGATCAATTAGGTTTGACATTAACAAATAACATCAATCCAAATGTGCCCACTATTATGGCTAGACAAGGTTTTAGGAAAGGAAAAAGATTAGGAGAACAAGAACAAGGTATAGCAGCACCAATACAAATAGATCAAGGAACAGACAGACATGGATTGGGTTTTCAGGAGGGGTCACTGAGACAATAAAAATTCCTTGGAAATCAGAAAGGCCAGTATGGGTTCCTCAGTGGCCCCTGACTAAAGAAAAGATACAAGTAACCAATGACCTGGTCAAACAACAGTTAGCGGAGGGACATATACAACCTTCTGTATCTCCCCATAATACTCCCATTTTTGTCATCAAAAAGAAATCTGGTAAATGGAGGTTATTGCAAGATTTAAGAGCTATTAATAACGAGATGGTTATTATGGGACCTGCTCAATCAGGGATTCCTCAATTGTCTGCTTTGCCAAAAACCTGATATGTTTTAGTTATAGATATTAAAGATTGTTTTTTTTTTTCAATTCCAATTCATCCTGAGGATAGTCCACGTTTTGCATTTACTGTCCCTGCGTTGAATCATGAAGGTCCTGATCAGAGATATGAATGGAAAATACTCCCTCAAGGGATGGCTAACAGCCCAACTATGTGTCAAATTTATGTTAACAAAGCAATGCAGCCACTTAGAAATCAAAATCCTGAACTACAAATATTTCACTATATGGATGATGTATTATTAGCACACAAAGATAAAGAAACACATTGCTAGAATGTTATGCCACACTTACAAACTTATTAAAAAAATATAATCTAGAGATAGCAATAGATAAAGTACAATTAAATTTTCCAATTAATTATTTAGGAGTTCTATTATCCTCAACCATGGTCCGTCCACCAAAAATTCAAATACGAGTAGATCAACTCAAATCACTTAACGACTTTCAAAAGTTATTAGGAGACATAAATTGGATAAGGCCTTATCTAGGCATACCAACAGGAGAGTTGGGACCTTTATTAGATGTCCTAAAAGGTCCATCAAATCCAAATTCACCCCGCATGTTAACGCCTGAAGCAAGAAAGGCATTAAAAATCATTGAAACATATGGAAAATATGCATTTGGATAGAATTGATATAACTTTGCCTTTATTATTTATTGTACTACCAACAAAAAAATACTCCTATAGGAGTATTTTGGCAAAATGCTAGGGCCATTCCAACTCGGCTGTGGCTCTCAACAGAATATATGTATGTGCTTGTTGATTTAGTCTCAGATTATTTCTTAATATTGTTCTGTTGATACTGATTTTTATGATTTGTTCTTATTTCTCTATGGTGGTCCAAAATCCCTGTTATATACGTTATATCATGGAAAAGGAAAGTAACATAGGGACAGGAAAGAATGGAACATTCTTTAAACTGTTGCTTTAGGGCTATGCTGATTTGTCTCAAGAAGTTACAGACTGAAGATCTGTGTGACAAATCACACTTGCAGATGTGTGTAGTTTGCTCTGCACGGTGTAAAATCTTCTTTTTATTTTTTATTTCTTTAATATTTATTTTTTTTAGTTGTAATTGGACACAATATCTTTATTTTATTTTCATGTGGTGCTGAGGATTGAACCCAGGGCCTCACACATGCTAGGCAAGCACTCTACTGCTGAGCCACAATCCAAGCCCAAAATCTTCTTTTTAAATTGACATTTAAAATGGGCAGTTTTGTCAGATGAGATGTGGTGGCTCTGCTTGTCATCCCAGTGACTGAGGAGACTGAGGCAGAAGGATCATAAGTTCAAAGCCAGCCTGCAACTTAGCAAGGCCCTAAGCAACTCGCTGAGACTCTGTCTCAGAATAAAAATTAAAAGGGCTGGGGATGTGGCTCAGTGGTTAAGTGCCCTTGGGTTGAATCCCTAGTACCAAAAAAAAAAAAAGAAAGAAAGAAAGAAAAAAAGACAAAATTTCCATAAAAAATGAGGTTTCTAGATTCTTTTATCCATTGCAAGGCATGGCAACAATTTTATATAGTTGAAGGATGTGCTGCCTTCATATGGGTCATTTACCCTTCGGTATTCCACAGTTTTTCTGCCATGTATAAATTTTTTGTAGTTACTCATGCCTAGCCTTCCTACTTTACCTACGGCCGCCTGTATTCTTTCATTCATTCTACACATATGTATTGTTGTCTGCTGTCTGCCAGAAATGATATCCTAGCACTGAACAGAAATCCCTAGAGCAGCATATAGAGCATAGAATCTTGTGAGAGGTGCAAATGATAAGTACTATATAGTATATATTAGTGACATCTTAGGAGAACATGCATGCTGAGTTTGGAAATGTGGGGATAGGATTATGCAGGGTTTTGTTTTTTTTTTTTTAAATGGTGCTGGGGATTGAACCCAGGGCCTTGTGCTTGCGAGGCAAGCATTCTACTAACTGAGCTATATCCCTAGCCTGAGTATGAAGGTTTGGATAGAGAAGCCTCTAATGTTTGGGAACAGATCTGAAGGGAGTAAGGGAGGAAGCTGTGCTAACATCCAAGCAGAAAGCGTTCTAGACAGAGGAGACCATAAGTGCAACAGCTTAGAGGAGCCATGTCTGGTGGTCAAAAACAGGGAGTGCAAGGCTGGGGATAGTTGTGGGAGGTGAGTTCTGGGATAGGAGGAAAGAGTAGGATATCCTGGAGATCCTTGGGGAGTCATTGAGAATACTTTTGGTTATTCTGAGTGGGATGAAAAAATTCATATAGGAGTAATATGATCTGACTTAGGATTATGAGGGGTCTTTTTGCTGCTGTGTTAAGATTAGGGTGGGGATAGGGAGCAAGGATAAGAGGAGAGATCATCGGATGTTTCAGGTAGAGATTTGCTTTCTGGCAGTAGTGGCTGTGAAGAGATGGGTACATGGTTATGTTCTGGCATCATGTTAACAGAAGCTGGTGGGACTTGCTGGTGGAGTATGAGAAAGCATGGTGACCCCAGACTTTATGACCTGAACAACTGGAAGGATGGAGTTATCATTTACTGAGGTGGGAAGACTGCCAGAGGAGCAGGTCTTAGGGAGAATATCAGGAGCTCACTTTGGGGCTTGTTAGTTCTGAGATGTCCAGTTAGCATCTGAGTGGAGATGTGAGTTAGCAGTTGGGTATAGGAGTTTGGAATTGTGGAAGGGATGTAAATTTGGGTGTCATCAGTGCATGAATAGTACTTAAAGCTTTGAGATGGGTAGTGAGGGTAGATGGGAAACAGAAGAGTCCAAGGACTGATTCCTGCCTGGGATATCAGTGTTATGATAGGTCAGAGAGATGAGGAAAAAACAAAGGAGACTGTGGGGTAGTGGCCAGAGAAGTGAGAGGAAAACCCACAGTGTCCTGGAACCCATCTGAAGATAAAGTTTTAAGGAAGGGAGAATGACCAGAGATATTTAGATCTTTCTCAGCTGAGGACTAGAATTAACCGATGGGTTTTGCAACAGATATCTTCAGGGAGCTTGATGAAGCAGTTTTGGTGGAATTTGTTTTCCTAGACTGTAGGAGCTAGGAAAATAAATGGCCTTAAGGACCATTTGGGTTTATGAACACAATTGTAAAATTTAAGCATTTGTCTATCCTTGGCCTACACATTAAGGAAATATGACTTATTAACCATTCATATGAATACCACATGATGATGTCAACCTTTTGCAATAGAGAGGTTGTGCTTCTCATTCTGCAACACAGCACTACTTTATTTATTTTAGTGTTACTACTGCTAATAGGTACTTTCATCTGGGGGCAATTTTACCCCTCCTCGTGCAGGAAACATTTGACAATGTCTGGACACATGTTGGTTGTCACGACTTGGGCAGGCAGAAATATTATTGGTATCTAGTAGATGTAAGTGCTAAATATCCTATGTTGCCCCAAATGTCAATACCTCAGAGGTTGAGAAACTCTGAGTGTATTTTTGTTCAAAGTTTCTGGAATTTCATTTTTATGAAAGTTTGCTAAACAGTTATTTCCTTGTTTGTCCTTGACTATCCCAAGGTAAAATTATATTGAGCTATGAGAATATACATATTGCTTCAGTCTCTTTATTTCAGATTTTAATTGAGACAAGAGGGAGGATGTTCTTTTATTCAGTCTCAAGTGTATGATTCACTTATTGTTCTGATAAGTAAATACAGAACAAAGAACCTTTTACTTTGATGAGTGTAATAGCATGGTATTCTTAAGATTGAGCCTGAGGCCCTTACTGTCTTCACTTGGGGCTTGGGCATACCTTGCAATGAATTTCAAAATGAAACTTTCAGCAATATATAGGAGGTATTATTCCTCTTTCTCAAATTGTGACTTTAGAAAGTCCTCAGACACACTGTCCTATCTGAATTAACTATTAGTCTTAAAATTTGATTTATCTGCTACTCTTCATTGCCTGATGACTGTGGGCAGAACTTTAAAAATGATACTTAAGTTTATCTGTGTGGGCAGGTGGGAAATACCCGGATACTGAGAGTGAAAATCCAGATAGGAGTTCACAGGTACCACTGTCTTGGCAGGTGCTCTGGCATCCTGACTGCTGTTCGCTGCTTTGTGTGTGTGCTGTGTTACAGTCATCCTGGAGACCTGGTTCTTTTTTTTAAACCCAGTTTACAAAGTTAGTGTGAAACTCAAGGACCTGAGTTTCCTAGTGAATGAAAGGTTAGAGGCTATGATAACGATATTTGAATTTTAAAATGATCCAAGTTGATCCTGGGCGTTTTATAAAGTTGCCTTTTGGTACTTCTTTCTTTCTCTTTTTTATTTTCTTTCTTTTTTCTTTTTTTTAACTTTCACTTGTTTGCTTTGTTAGAATAGTAGCAGTGAACTAGAGCTATGTGCAAACTTAAAACTTGTTTGGAAGTTTTGTTTGAAAAAAATCACAGTAATCCTTGCCATCAAATTTAATTCCACCAACTTCCTTTTCTTGAGTTTGTTTTCTATACTGACCCTTCTCAGGCTCACTCATGTAAAAAGTCTTATAAGATCTTTACTTTTTGTTTGGTTTGTTTTTTTAGCACTGGAGATTGAACCCAGGGGTACTCAACCACTGAACTACATCCCCATCCCTTTTTATTTTTATTTTGAGACTGGTGGCCCAGGCTGGCCTTGAACTTGTGATTCTTCTGCCTAAGCCTCCCTGGTAGCTGGGATTACTGACATGCACTACCATGCCTACCTGTCAGAACTACTATTTTGAATTGGTTTGTATCTTTTAAGTTTGAGGTTGCTTCATTTTTATTTAATTTTTTTTTTTGCTTCATTTTGTGTGCTTTAATTTGGTGTTATTCTAATAATTGGCCAGGAGAGGGCACATAGGAACTTTTGATTCAATACACATTAATCACTATTTGGAATAATATTTTAATTTGATGGCAGTATATTAGCATTTACTTGATAGTTCAGTTTATGAACATTTGAACCTTGAAAGTATTGTAGGTATTCAGAAAATTTCTTATTTTTAATTCATAACATTAAATTTATTAAGCATCATACTTAATTCACCAAATATGTATTGTAGATTTAAGGAGTGCAAGGCACTCTGCTGCTATACAGGTGGGGGTTCAGAACGCAAGGACCTTGCCCTCAAGAAATCTCGGATTAGTATAGTCATGGTGTCACTGAAGAATTGAAATCAAAGCCAAGATTTGTATTTCTGTCATCATGCTGTCAGTAATGAGATAGAAGGTAAGTAAGGTTAGGAGGGAACTAGAAATGATACATTGTTTTTACAAACAAAGAAACCAGGCACCAAGAGGTGACAAACATAGTGTACCCACTAATTGCAACTACATAGAAATATAAATTCTCATGATTACAAATTTAAGAAGAAAGCTTGAAATTATGTAATGTAAATCTCACACTTGAGAGGATTTATTCTGGGGGTGATGGAGAGAGAAGTATTCATAGTGCTTAATTTAAAAAAATACTAGCTATTACTGTTTATCGTGCTAGACACCATAGGATGCATCATATCCATCAATTGCACAAGGAAGTAGTTTTTATTTCTCATTTTGTAAATAATTATATTTAAAATTTATTGAGTCCTTTAAAATATCAGAGTAAGTATTTTACTTGGAATATCTCATTTGAGGTAACTTATTGATAGGAAAATTGAGATCTATAAATTTATATGACTTCCCCAAGGTCATTTTCCAAGTGCATTAGAGTTAGGATTTAAGGCCCTGATCTAGCTTCTGCCCTCATCATCTGGCTTATAGATTCATTAGGATATTTTTGCACTGCAGAATCATGTATTCTTACTTTGTACTTTTTAGTTAAAACATTGGAATCTAAATGTGGATGGCAAAAGTACACATTTTAGTAGGTATTTTGATGGCACTGATTTTGACATTAGGATATGAGATGGCAAACTTGAGGTGAAGTAGAAGAAATGATCTACAGGAAGAGAACAGATTTGTTTGATTTTTAAGTCTGAATGGTTTGAGGATCAAGCAAACAAACAAATAAATAAAACAAAACAAACAAAAAAACACCCAACTTTGACAAATGTATCATCCAAGTCCTAGAGTGAGAGTCTGCCAGTACACAACTGGGTTAAATTTTTACTCAGCATCTGTGTGCCAGACAGAGTCCTTGGTGGTAGAATACAAGAATGTTAGACTTGCCTCAAGTTGCTCAGTGTCTGCACTCTCATTGCATATGATTCTAGTACGTGAGTATTTGTATTTATTTGAGTGTACGATCCAAGTGGCTGTACTAGGCTTCATACGGTACAGTGGTCAAGTCACTGTTGCATGGCTAGCAAGAATGAAATATTAAAACAATGACAGGAATCTCCATGGGGGAAGGGATCAAGTGAGCTTCATGTAGCGTGAATTTTGAGCTGGAGCTTAACATAGGATAAGTATTTCATTCTGGAGGTAATGAGAGAGGAGAAAGCAGCCTGAGTAAAGGTGTGAAGGTCTGAAAGTATGCGGCTTATTTAGGAAACAGTGAACATCTGTGTGACCAGCCATAAAGTAAATAAGGCCAGGAAGGACAGATTGGGGCCAGATTATAAAGGGTCTTCTGTGTCTTGCTAAGGAATTTGGACTCTGTATTTCAGATAGTATGGAACTGTCAAAGTGTGTGTTAACTTTTTACTTGTATACACTGAGACATACACAGAAGTAGACAATATGATGAACTTCCATGTACCCAACATCCAGCTTCAGTAATTACTTATGACCGACCTTGTCTGTAATTTTTACTCTCCCTCATCATATTTTTAAAGTAATTACCCATAATATATGATTTTATCCATAAATATTTAACTATGTGTCTCTTTAAAAAAAGGATAAAATATCTTGTTGATGTTTAAATTTCCATTGGCTTAACTGTCATACTTTTGAAACTGTGATAGTTCACACATTAAAATTGACATTTTTCTTGAGTCTTTTAATCTGTAGGTTCTTTATTCCACTCTCTGTTTTTCTCATGTAATTTATTTATAGAAGACAATGGGTGGTTTGTCTTTTAAAGAGTTTTCTATTGGCTGGATTTTGCTGTGTGCCTCTGTACTGTATTATTTAACATGGTTCCTTTTCTCTGTATTTTTTGTATTGAATCTTGAGTCTTGATCAATTCAGTTTCATATTTTGTGGGAATGACAAAGTCAGGGAGAGTTCCTGGTGTGTTCTTCTGTCAGGAGGCACTTATGCCTCCATTATCCATTAATTCACTACTAAGGATTATAAAAAAAAATGCTATTATAATTATTTTACTTTTTCATTATTAACTCCATAGAAATCAGACTTTTCTACATCTATTGCTTGGCCACTTAGTGATATAGTCCGTATAGAGAAAAGGATAAATGCTTGATTCTGTCTCTTCATTCACCAGTTTTTAAAACATATTGACTCACTAGCATCTTCTGATGGTAACTAATTTTTTTAAGCTCTATTATGATCTCATGGCTTTGAGCACATTTGCTGTATTTTAACTTGCTGCAGTTATTATTCTTATTAATGCTTAGATTATCCCATCTTTGGTACAAAGTAGCTCCTGAGTGGCTTTGGCATACTCCTGGTAGTCTGGTAGCTTCCTTGCTTTCTGGTATGATGAGTTGTTCCTTGCTCATCTTGTACATTTTCTGTCCAAGATCTGCAATCAGCTATTTCTCCCAGAAGTTTAGTTCTTTTCAATGGGAAATGAGATTCAGAGTCATAATCTGGATACTAGAGGTGCTCATTGTTCCTAGTGTTACCACTGTTTACTGGTGAGGAGTCCTTGCATCCCCAATGCTGAAGTATAACACCAGAGAAGCACTCCCAGGCAAGTGGAGAGCAGAAAGTGGAAGGCTTTATTAAAGGACAGCAGAAAAGACTTCCTCCCAGAGGAAGAAGGGGAAAGGTGGGATCTGTGGAAGAGGGAGGTCTTCCTTTTTTTTATATTTAAGGTCTTCTTTTAGTCCCCCCACATTCCTGTCCTTTGTTTCCCTCTATCCTGCAAGAATGTAGGTGGGAAGGCCAAAAGGTGGGAGATGGGGGTGAGAGTAGTCTGGGCAGGAAGGGCCTGGGGTGGTTTGATTAGCGCACCCCCCCTCCCCCCCCCATTTGCTGGGAGCTACTTCATTAACAGTTCCTTAGGATGCATTCGGGGCCTTGGGGACATTAACATTTCAATTTCCCCTGGTGTTGTTCTGGTTTCCTGGACTCAATTTTCTTTATCTTACTTGATATTAGACCCGATTTACCTAACTACACTAACTATATATCTTTAAATGTGGCTTCACTAGGTTGGTCATTGTTTCTAGACCTCTTCAGTGGAGAGATCTAACACTTAGATCTTGGAGAGCATTTTGAACCTTATTTTTTTATATGTGTTTGTGCATCTACTTCCTCTCACACCAAGAATCTCAGTTCTCAGTGGCACTGAAAAAAATGTTGGAGTTAGTATATTACATAATTAGCATTTGCTTTATCCCAACAAAGGTGTCTATGCTGAAGAATGACATGAACAGCTGTATTTTATAGAAGGGTAACTAATTTTGTGCTCAGGCAAAGGAAGATGGTATGGAATAGGTTAGTTGATGGAAGAGGGAGCAATGTAGAGGCTATAGCTGTAGTTCTGAAAGAGAAGAGGTCCTGAGCCAGGGTGGTGGCAGGATTGGAGAAGAGAGAAAGCATTTGAGAAATTTAATGAGAAACATCTGTAAGACTTGGTGGCTCTAGCAGGATAATGTTTGGGAAGTTGAAGATAGGGGACCATTCAAGAATAATTCCATGTAGTGGTTTGGAGGGGCAGAAGGTTCTGTAAGATGGGTGAGGTGGATGAGCATTTGGAGTTGGGGAGATCAAGGAATAGTGAATTTAAGGCCTTCGTTATCAAGTCTCTCAGCATATTAGTTTGGCTGAGACTTTACCCTTGACTACCTTTTTGATATTTTCCAGTACCTAACAAGATTCTCTGATTTATTTAGACTTCTGCTTTTTCTCATCTCTGTACTTCTGCGTAGGTGATACATGCCTTTGCCATTGTTGGGAGTGTATGTCCTCTGCTTGTTGCAGTCTTGTTTGAGATTAACCTGAAGCCACATGAAATCCTCTACCTCTGTTCCCTGTGTTATAGTTATGTATGGTTTTATGTTGACCTTTAATTGTCTTGTTTATTTGTCTTGTGTATTCAACAAAGCTGGGCAACTTCACAGGTTCAGTCAGGAACTCATTATGCCTTTTTCAATCTTACTTGGGCCTGAGCTGATTTACAGTAGAGAGTCAGCATTTATTGGCCAGTCAGGGGCAAAAGATCTTGGGTTAATACATTTTTATTATTTGGCTCAATTGAGTTATTAGTTCTTTCTTAAAAAAATATTTTTAGTAGTAGATGGATGTAACTTTATTTATTTTTTTATGTGTTTCTGAGGATCGAACCCAGTGCCTCCCACATGCTAGGCAAATATGCTACCACTGAGCCACAGCCCAACCCTTATTGATTCTTTTTAGTTTTACATGACAGTAAAATCCATTTTGATAAAATTATACAAGCATGGATTATATCTTATTTTAATTAGGACCCATTCCTGTGGATGTACATGATGGTGGGATTCACTTAGGTATTTTCATAATGTACATAGGAAAATTATGCCAGATTCATTCTAATGTCTTTCCTATTCCTATCCCACCTCACTTCCCTTCATTCCCCTTTGTTTATTCTACTGAACTTCTTTTCTTCTCCTACTTGCCTTTATTATGGTTTAGCTTCCATATATCAGTGAAAACATTCAACCTTTGTTTTTTTAGGATTGGCTTATTTCACTTAGCATGACAGTCTCCAGATCCATCCATTTATTGGCAAATGTCATAAAGTCATTCTTCTTTAAGGCTGAGTAATATTACATTGTGTATATGCACCACAGTTTCTTGATTGACTCATTCATCTGTTAAAGGGCACCTAGCAACCTAGCCACCTCCATAGCTTATTATTGTAAATTGTGCTGCTATAAACAATGATGTGGGAGGACTGCCCACCTTACCCCACCACACTGGGGCCTAGAGATCTGGAGGAGAGGCCTAACTATACCACATCCAAAGATCCGGAGAGCAGCCCACCCTGCGCCATGTGGAGAGCCAACCTGTGCTGGTGTTCCTTATTCACCAAAGCATGGTTCCACAGCCCAGTGTCAGGGTACATATAGGCTGCTACCACCACAAAACTGGGATATCGATACTTCTATCAAGGGACAACAATGACGACCTGAAAAAACATCACCAAGGTCCCTGTGGGCCTGGCTGCACCAGAGGATCTCTAGTAGATGTGGTAACAAGGAGTCTTGCATGGAGTTGCCTATCTCTTGTTTCTCCTACTAACAGCCAACTTCTTCTTCTTCTTTTTCTATATATTTATTTTTTAGTTGTAACTGGACACAATATCTTCATTTTTATTTATTTTTATGTGGTGCTGAGGATCGAACCCAGGGCCCTGCACATGCTAAGTGAGCACTCTACTGCTGAGCCACAATCCCAGCCCCAACAGCCAACTTCTTATGATTACCTTCTCACTAGTCATATAATCTAATACCTCCATATTCTCACATCCAACTCCCCAAACCCCCTTCCGCCATCAGAAACTGTAAACCATTACGCAAACCTATTGACTATATGGTAGAAGATAACTTATAATTTCTAATTATAGTGACAAAATTGTAAATGTAAAAATGGAAGCTAACTCATATATGGCTGCATGTTGGGTACATTGAGTGCTGTAATATTGATTTCTCTTAAAAGTGAGGTAACCTATAGGGACTCTATAAGACAATAGGGCAGAAGCTGTAATACCGTGGATCTACACTGCAAGAGAGGAAGCCACATAGACATTATGAAAAAACAAGGGAGGAAAGTGCCCTTAACAAACCAAGACACTACAACAAGAGGATCCATAGATAGCGCAGATGGTGAAATGTCAGAGAAGGAGTTCAGAATATACATAACTGAAATGATTTGGGAATTAAGAACAACCTAAGTGAGCAAATACAGGCAAAAATCAATCACTCCAACAAAGAGAAGAGAACAAATACAGGCGACCATTAATCACACCAACAAAGAGATAAGAGAACAAATGCAGGTTGCAAAAGATTACTTCAAGAAAGAGAGATACTAAAAAACAAGTAAGCAAACAAACAGACAAACAAAACCAAACAGAAATCCTTGAAATGAAAGAAACAATAAGCCAATTTAAAAAAACTCAATAGATAGTATCACCAATAGACTAGATCACTTGGATAACAGGACCTCAGACAATAAAGACAAAATGCACAATCTTGAAAATAAAGTTGACATCACAGTGAAGATGGTAAGAAACCATGAACAGAATATCCAAGAATTATGGGACACCATCAAAGGACCAAATTTAAGATTTATTGGGTTGAGGAAGGTTCTAGAGATTGAAATCAAAGGAATGCACAATCTCTTCAATGAAATAATATCAGAAAATTTCCCAAGCATGAAGAAAGAACTGGAAAATCAAATGCAAGAGGCCTATGGGACACCACATGTACAAAATTACAACAGATCTACACCAAGACACTTTATAATGAAAATGTCTAGCATACAGAATAAGGATAGAATTGTAAAGGCTGCAAGAGAGAAAAATCAGATTACCCTATAAGGGAAGACCAATTCGGATCTCAGCAGATTTTTCAACCCAGACTCTCAAAGCCAGGAGATCATGGAACAACATAACATATACCAAGCTCCAAAAGATAATGGATGCCAACCAAGAATCTTATATCCAGTGAAATTAAGCTTCAAAATTGACGATGAAATAAAAACCTTCCATGATAAACAAAAGCTAAAAGAATTTAGAGCAAGAAAGCCTGCATTACAGAACATTCTTGGCAAAATATTCCAGGAGGAGGAAGTGAAAAACAATGAAAATCTCCAAAGGGAAGAAATACAATAAAGGAAAAGCCAACCAAAGGAGAAACTAAGTCAAGCCAAATATCGAAAATAAACAAAAATGACTGGTAATGCAATTCATGTCTCTTTCAACCTGTTTTGATAAATTTTTACACATAAAAATTTTAACTACAATATCATCTAATTTTTCAGGTTTTTGTTTATTTCATATTTTTTAAATTTTCCATTTCTCTTCACAAAATTACACAAATATTTTCTTTAAAAGTTTTAGCACTTTATATGTTATATTTTAATATATAATTAATCTTGTGTGTGTATGTATACATTGCCTGTGATATGAGATGAAGTATATTTTACTTTCTTATAATTAAAAAAACATTATTCAAGATTCAAGGATGAAAAAGACCAGTCAGGGTAAAAATTGTTTAATAAGGTAATTATAAAGGTAAGGGCAAGATTGAGGGAAACCAACAAATTTTATGAAGCACCTTTCCTTCCGTAGACTTGGAGCAGTAGGAGGTGAAAGAAGAGAGAGCCATTATGAAAACCTTCTAGGAGAAGGCCAACTAACTGAAGTTATTCCCACTAAAAGCATGAAGAAACCAACTCACAGTCTAATAGGGTCTGATAGGGTTGAATAAAGCACCTCGTTCTATTCTTGTGTATTCTAAGTTCATCTCTTTGGTGTTCCTTTCTGATGGAACTCAACAAGAAACCACATAACAAGAAGACTTATCATGCAGCCTATAACATATGTCTCACCAAAAGGTGAAAGATGGAGAAAGGAGCCAATTGGTTACATGAGGCTACTGCATATTTGAAATTTGTCTAGTCTGAATTGAGGTGTCCTATGTGTTAAATAAACATTAGATTCCAAAGAATTACTAGGACAAATAAAATGAACGTGAAATATCTTATTAACAATTATTTTCTTTGCAAATTATGTGTTGGTAATCCATTGGATTAAATGAAAATGTATAAAATTAATTTCTTAAATAATTTTCTTTTAAAGAAGGACAAGGTAACATATTCTGTATCTTGACTGTAGTATTATATATACATATATATGTTATCATTTTTTATATTTGTGTTGTCAAAATTCATATAACTATAAAACTAAATAGGGCAAATTATACCATGTATAAATTACAGCTCAACAAACATGACTTTAAAAAGAAAAAAAATTAATGCTGACATTATTTTGACCATATATTCAGTATGTTGGAAAAAGATCTTCTTTATTCCATAAATAAATAAAAGACTATGACACTATTATTTTCAGGACAATCTCCTCAGAACACTAACATCAAATACTCAAATGTAATTTTTCTTTTTTTTTTTTTATATTTATTCTCCTGTTTTCCACAACATCTTTATGTGGTGCTGAGGATCGAACCCAGCACTGCACTCGTGCCAGGTGAGCGCGCTACCGCTTGAGCCACATCCCCAGCCCTCAAATGTAATTTTTCTGATGATATTTCATTTGTGTCTTTTCTAAAGCAGATGTTGAAATAACAAGCTGATTTGACTGATATTTGGAAACAGGATTTTTTTTCCCATTTATAAACTTCTAACAATCACTTAGCCATGAGTTTTCTCCATATGCTTGATTAAAATGTTAAATTTCATTTAAAAATAAAAGTCATGCATATAAATTAAGTTTATTTTTAAATACTCCCTCAATTATTCAAAATTTCAGGGGGTTAATCATTGTATTTTGAAAATAATTAGGATGTTACATATTCATAGAACCTTTTAATTTTTTATATTGAATCATGAGTATTTGTCATGACAAATGTTTGAGTAATTCAAAAATTCTAAGGCAGTGAACAAATTTATAATAAATCTTAGCTGTTTGACAGGAAAAAAAAATAACAATGATGGCTGCAGCAAATTAACGGCGGGGGTGGGGGGGGAGAGGAGCAACTTGTGTAGAGAGTAGAAGCCATTTATTGTAGGACAAGAGGGGTATATATACATTCCACACAGCTTATCTAATTAACATAAACTAGATACAGCAGTCAACCAATAAGGAATCTCCACACTTAATGGCTCGCTGGCGTTACTTCACAAACCACTCCCTCTGGCAGAATGCCAGGCACCATCTTGACTTGTTTACAGACCCTAACAACTATAGAATGCTGATTTTAAAGCCGAGGAGTTACATAACTGGGTCAAATGGTGTTTCTATTCCAAGTCTTCTGAGGAATCTCCATAATGCTTTCCAAAGTGATTTCACCAATTTGCACTTGTACCAACAATGTATGAGCATACCGTTTCCCTCACATCCTAGCCAATGTTTATTGTTGCTTGTATTCTTGATAGTTGCCATTCTGATTGGAATGAGATGAAATTTCAGTGTAATTTTAATTTGTGTTTTTTTAATTGCTAAAGATGCTGAACATTTTTTCATATATTTGTGAGCAAGTGCTCTACCAACTGAGCTATATCCCCAGCCCTTCATATATTTGTTGACCATTCGGATTTCTTCTTTTGAGAAGGGTCTGTTCAGTTCCTTTGTCTATTTATTGACTGGGTTATTTAATTTTTTTAGTTTTAAATTTCTTGGATTCCTAGAAATTAATGCCCTATCTGAGGGGCAGGTGGAAAAGATTTTCTCCCAACTGTAGGCTCTCTCTTCATGCTCTAGATTGTTTCCATTGCTGTGAAGAATTTTTTTAGTTTGATGTCATCCCATTTAGTGATTTTTGATTTTATTTCTTGTGCTTTAGGAGTCTTGTTAAGGAAGTCAGTTCCTGAGTCAGTATGTTGGAGCATTGGGCCTGCCTTCTTTCTAGTAGTGCAGGGTTTCTAGTCATTCCTAAGTCTTTGTTCCATTTAGAGTTGGTTTTTGTGCAGAGTGAGAGATAGGGGTTCACTTCATTCTATTAAATATGGATTTCCCTTTTTTCCACCACCATTTGTTGAAGAGGCTATCTTTTCTCCAGTGTATGTTTTTGGCTCCTTTGTCTAGTATAAGTTAACTGTATTTTGGGTTTGTCTTTGTGTCTTCTGTTCTGTTCCATTGGTCCTCTTGCCTGTTTTTGTTATTCCAACTCTTTAGTATAATTTGAGGTTTGGTATTGTGTTGTTTCCTGCTTCATTTTTCTCACAAAGGATTTCTTTGGCTCTTTTGGGTTTCCTATTTTTCCAAATGAATTTCATAACAGCTTATTCTATTTCTATGAAGAATATCATTGGAATTTTGATGGGAATTGCATTGAATCTATATAGCACTTTTGGTAGTACGGCCATTTTGACAATATTAATTCTGCCTATCCAAGAACATGGAAGATCTTTCCATCTTGTAAGTTCTCCCTCAATTTCTTTCTTTAGTGTTGTGTAGTTTTTTGTTAGGTTGATTCCTAAGTTTGATTGTTTTTTTGAGACTATTATGAATGGGATGTTTTTCCTAATTTCTCTTTCAGCTAATTCATTGGTGGAATATCGTGGTTTTTTTTTTTTTTTTTTGGGTGGGTAGGGTACAGGGCATTGAACTCAGGGCTCCTTAACCACTGAGCCATCCCCAGATCTATTTTTTTTTTTAAGAGACAGGGTCTCACTGAGTTGTTAGGACCTTGCTAAATTGCTGAGGCTGGGATTACAGGCGTGCACCACTGTGCTTGGCTGATATAGGAATGCAGTTGATTTGTTGAATATTGATTTATGAGTTTCAGAAGTTTACTGGTAGAGTGTTTTGGGTCTTCTAAATAGGGTACCATGTTTTCAGCAAACAGAGATAGATTGAGTTTTCCTTTTCCTCTTTGTATCCCTTTAATTTCTTTCTTTTGCCTAACTGCTCTGGCTAGGGTTTCAGGAACTATGTTGAATAGAGGTGGTGAAAGTGGGCATCCCTGTCTTGTTTCTGAGTTTAGAGGGAATGCTTTCAGTTTTTTGTTCATTTAGAATGATGTGGCATTGGCTTTGTTGTATATAGCTTTTATGGATTTTGAGGAATATTCCTTCTATCATTTTTTCTAGTGTTCTAAACATGAATGGATGTTGTATTTTCTCAGTTTTTTTTCTGCATCTATTGAGATAATCATATGGTTCTTTAAGTGATGTATATCCATTCTAATTATTTTACATTTATATTATTATTTATAAATTTCTTTATATTTATAAATATAAATTTATATATTTATAAATTTATTTAATTATGTTACATTTATAATGTTACATTTCATTGAGTTTGGCTCTGATTTTAATTATTTCCTGTCATCTATTGATTTTGTTGTTGATTTGTTCTTCTTTTTCTAGGATCTTGAAATGTAATGTTAGATTATTTATTTGGCATCTTTCTATTCTTTTATGAATGAGTTTAATGCTGTGAACTTTCCTTTTAGAACTGCCTTCATATCGTTCACTATTCTCATTCACTTTTAAGTTTTTTTAAAATATCACTCCTAATTTATGTATTCATTCATCACTCAATTGTGAATTATTTAGTCTCCAGGTATTAGTTTCTACTTTTTGACTAATTGTTGCTTTCTAATTTCAATTTCTAATGTATTATGATCTTACAGAATGCAGGGCATTTTCTCTCTCTCTCTCTTTTTTTTCTTTTTTTGCACTTTGCTTTGTGGCCTAAAATATGGTCTAGTTTAGAAAATGTTTCATATATACTGCTCAGAGAAGTTATATTCAGTCATTGATAAATGAAATATTCTATGTATATCCATTAGATCTAGATTATTAATTGTATTTTTTAGTTTTGTATCTTCTTTATTTAGTTCTTGTTTGGATTATTTATCTAGTGTTGAGAAAGGAGGGTTAAAATTATCCAGTATTATTGTGTTGTGATCTATTTGATTCTTTATTGTTTGTGTATGCTCCATTATTTGGTTTATAAATAAATATTACCGTTATATGATTCCCTTAAGCACTATGAATGACCTTCTTGGTCCCTTCTTATTAATTTTGGCTTGAAGTTCATTTTATCGGATATAAGGATGGAAACCCTTGCTTGTTTACAAGATCCATATGAGTGGTATGTTTTTTCTCATTCTTTCACTTTCAGTCTGTGGATATCTTTGCCTTCAAGGTGAGTCTCGTGGAGACAGCACATGGTTGATTCTTGTTTTCTTAATTCAATCTGCAGGCCTAGGGCTTTTGATTGATGAGTTTAGACCATTACATTCAATGTTATTATTAAGAGATACTTTTCATTTTCTATCATTTTGATTTATTACTAGTTTTTTGGTTGAATTAGATTCTTCTTTGATTGACTGTTCTTCTAGTGTAGCTTCACCCTCTGCTGGTTTTAATTTTTATTCTCCATTTCTTCTTCATGAATATTTTATTTATTTATTTTTAAATACTTATTTTAGTTGTTGCTAGATATTTATTTATTTATTTGTGGTGCTGAGAATCGAATCCAGAGCCTCACACATGCTAGGCAAGCACTCTATCATTGAGCTACAACCCAACCCAGTGAAATATTTTATTGTGTGTTTCATAGTGCTGGCTATCTAGTTGCAAATTCTTTTAACTTTTGTTTTTCATGGAAGGTTTTTACTTCACCTTAAAATCTGAAGCTTAATTTTACTGATTATAGTATTCTTGGTTGGCATCATTTTCTTTCAGACTTCGGTATAAATTATTCCATGACCACCTAGGTTTAAGTTCTGGGTTGAAAAAAATCAATTGACATCTGGATTGGTGTCCCTCTGAATTTGATCAGTCATTTTCTTTAGCTGCTTTAAAAATTCTATCCTTATTCTGTATGTTAGGCATTTTCATAATAGTATGTCTTAGAATGACTGTTGTATATTTGGAGACCTGTATGCCTCCTGTATTTGATTTTCCATTTCATTCTTAAGGTTTGGGGAATTTTCTGATATTATTTCATTGAAAAGATTGTGTGTTCCTTTAGTTTGTATTTCAGAGCCTTCATCTATCCTAATGAATCTCAAATTTTATCTCAAATATTATCCCATATTTCTTGAAAATTGTGTTCATGGTATTTTAACATCTTTTCTCTACATTCAACTTTATTTTTAAGATTACATGTTTTGTCTTCATTGCTGGAAACTCTTTTCTTCCAAACGCTCTAGTCTATTGGTGATGCTTTTCATTGACTTTTTAACTTGGTTTATTGATTCCTTCATTTTGAGGATTTCCTATAGATTCTTCTTCAGAATCTCTGTCTCCTGTTCTTTCACTTATATTTTCTCTCTGATTTCACTCCTTACATCATCTTTTACCTCATAAATCAGTTTAACTATAAACTTTCTAAATCCCATCTCTGACATTTCCTCCACTGTGTTATCAGTGGATCTCTTGTTGAGGTATTCTGTGTTGTTTGTGATGATCTGTTCCCTTGCTTTTTCATATTGTTTGTATGTCTACCTATCTATCCAGATGGAACTGAAGCAGTGGAATTTTTACCCTACATGCTTATAGTATCTTTGTAGGTTTCTCATGCCTCTCAGATTAGGGGTGAGCCCAATAATAGGAACAACCTGTGCAAATAATATATAGCAGTAGCCTAGGTACTTTGTTCCTATTTTGTTGTCTACAATATTAATTGGCACAATAAGCAGTGCCAAATAGTAGGGTCAGCAACTTCCATCAGTAAAAACAGTAAATAATCATAGATTATGTCTGGTATAAAATCAAATAGTAGGTGTTGTATATGATTTCTGCCATATTAATTATTGCTATAGCATTGACAGTGGGGATTGGCAGTATATAAACCAATTAGTGTTAAGAGGTGTTAAGGATAGAGTTGATCAAGAGGAAAGAAGAAGAGAAAAGAGGGTAGAAAAGTGTTTGCAATTTTGAGGGGTGAATAGGGCGGATGTAATGGTGATGTAGAATGTGTTGGTTATGAGAGAGGAGAAAATTTAAAAATTTAAAGGAAGAGTGAAAGAAAAGTAGCCTCACACAAACAAGATCTTTGTGATATTTTTTGTAAAAGTGGTCTCTATTAGTGATTACTTCTAGAATGTTTCCATTTGTGATCTTTAAATTGTTTTCAACAAAATGGAGCTAGCTAAAGTAGTAAAGAAGATGTATAAACTCTGCAGAAAGGTTCTAAGTTTCTCTTATCTTGCAGGCTGCTTTCATCTCACAGTGTGTTATCCCAGTCTTCCATCCACATAAGTGCTTCACTTGACATTTCTCGAAAATGGGAGAAGAAGAATAAAATAGTTTATCCTCCACAACTGCCTGGAGAACCTCGGAGACCAGCAGTAAGTTTGTGGGTAGAACTAATCTCTTAAATTTTGATAAAATTTATTCTTCCATGACAAGAAAAGAAAAAATTATACAACAATTTGCATGATCTTTAATATATCAGATTTCTCTCTGTAATTTACAAAGGTACATCACTGCTTTACTTATTTGTTTGCCTTTAATAAACCTCTTCATAGGCCCTTAGCTCTAAAACTAAGCAGAAAGTTTAAGACACATTGATTTTGATTCCAGGAGGTTTGCTGATGAATTCTTGATGGAGCATGATGAATTGGCAAGAATGACTTAAACCAGCTGGGCAGGGTGGCTCATGCCTGTAATTCCAGCACCTTGGAGGCTGAGGCAGGAGGATCATGAGTTCATAGCCAGCCTCAGCAAAAGCGAGGTGCTAAGCAACTCAGTGAGACCCTGTCTCTAAAAACAATAAAAATAGGGCTGGGGATGTGGCTCAGTGGTTGAATGCCCCTGAGTTCAATCCCTGGTACCAAAAGAAAAAAAAAAAAAAAGATTTAAACCAATGGCCAATATTTAAATATATATGGCTTTCTAATGTTATATGTTTGACTAGACATGCTTTTTTTTTCTTTTTGTAGTACACAAACCTTTGAACTTAATGTTGAATTAATCATTGGATTCCTACCAGAGATTTATCCTATTTTTAGCTGTTCAGAATAATTTTACCCTCTCCAAACTGCTAGAGATTATTCTAGTTTGAGATAAAACACTAACTTAACATCTTAATGTGTATTTATTGTGGCGTACATACACATCTGCTAAAAAGTCTAAGCAAGTAATAACATAAACAAGATGAGAACATTTAAATCCTTAAGACAATAAGCTGTGATAGAATTGTTGTGTTAATTATAGATTATTCAGTTTAGTAGATAATCTGTTATTAAGGAGCTTAGTTTTTATATGGACTTGAAAACATACATAAAAATTTATTTATTTATTTATTTGTAATGGAGATTGAACCCAGGGATGCCCTACCACTGAGCCTGCATCTCCAGACCTTTCGTTTTATTGTTTTGAGACAGGGTCTCGCCAGGTTGCATAGGCTGGCCTAGAAATGGTGATCCTCCAGCTCCTGAGTTGCTGGAATTACAGGTGTGTGCCAGTGCACTGGACTCTAGAAAGCATATGTTTAATAAAGACATACTGAGTTGCTAAGTGTTGGTGTGCATTAGTACTGCTTTATGTACTTTTTTTTTTTTTAATCTGGTGGAGTTACTTTATTGACTTTTAAAAGAGCTCTCACTTGGTTAAGAAATAAGAAAAAGAGATGCAAATAATTTAAACAAATAACTTTTAAACTTTCATATTTTATCATGATAGCAGAATTTGAAGGTTGTATTTGTTACAGAATCTGAGCTATAAAGTATTGACTTCATTTTGTAATTAAGCAAAACTTAGTTACATATTTGATAAATACTGTACATAAAATATTATATAATTAATGTACTTTCTTTACTTCTTACCTGAGTTCTTTGAACTTAGACATTAATTGGAACTATATCATGATAATAGTATCTATCATCAGATCCAGAGTCTGAGCCGAATTTTGTACTGTGCAGTGCCATTCTTTTTGGTTACTAAAAAATAGTACTTCAGCATAAATCCCAAATGTCAAAATTCAAATAGTTGATATAGTATTTAATCTGTTTAACTGCAGGAAATGAAGAACAATGTCAGTCTAGTCATTTGTTTTGTATTTATATTTCACCACACATGCTTACATGCACCCCACCCCCACATGTCCTTTATATAAATGCCAGTGTGAACATATTTGATTTGATTCCATAATCCTTTTGGAGACAAATTATGACTTTAGGAAAATAATGTTTGGTAAGTTGATGTTGGTGTACCAGTTAAATCTGTGCATCAATTACATTTATTATGACTATGAAATATTAATATCTTTTATTGTTACCTAGCTTACTTACAAGGAATTATTTACTCATCCAGCTACACACACACACACACACACACACACACACATATACACACATACATATACTTAGTTATTTATTATTTGATACTGGGGATTGAACCCAGGAGTGCTTAACCACTGAGTCACATCCTCAGCCCTTTTTTATGTTTTATTAGAGAGAAAGGGTCTCACTGAGTTGCTTTGGGCTTCACTAAGTTGCTGAGGCTGGGTTTGGACTCACAATCCTCCTGCCTTAGCCTCCTGAGTCACTGGGATTACAGGCGTGCACTATAGTGCCTGGCTACAAATTTTATAATATTGTACTATTATGCATAGTGTTCCTTAGACTTGCTCAAGTGCTAGTTGAAAACTTTACAATTTTTTTTCTCTTGAGGATTTGATTCGGAGCCTCTGTGTGCTAGTCAAGAAGTACATCCCAACCTTTTTTATTTTATTTTGAGATAGGGTTTTGCTGAATTATCAGATGGATTTGAGCTTGTGATCCTCCTGCCTCAACTTCCTGAGTAGCTGGGATTACAGACATGTGCCATTGCACCTTGCTGTAAACATTTTAAAAATTAGTTTTGTCTTGGTTTAAAAGAGATAATATCTACTACTCTACTTAGTTCTGATATTCTGCTTTGGAATACTTAGTTAATAGCTGATAAATAGAGGTAGTAAATAAATTCTGCAGCTGTAAATTAAATGTCACCTATGTAGACATGTTTTAGGCCACTCTCAGTATTTTTAAGATGACTGTTCCTAATATGGCTAGTACCAATTTTCAAACAAAGTAGATTCTTATTTAGACTTACATGTGGCTTCATTATGGTAAAGAAAATAAGAGAGAAATTAAAAGGGCTTTTTTCATGAGAGTCATACATTACTTGGATTTGAGTTTTCTTTTGCAGAATTTAGAAAAGATCCATGTGAAATAAATTAAAACTATACTGAGAGTATATCAAAACTGAACAGCCTCTTCTATAACAGGCATGATTTTAATGTATGGATTAATCACTATACTGATAATAAGCCACATGTGGATACCATAAAACTTCTTCGTAAGGACTATGTGGCACTTTCTATTTGAATCATTATGTGCATTTAAAAATAAATTGATTTTGGGGTTGGGGGTATAGTATAGCTCAGTAGTAGGATGCCTAGCATACATGAAGTCCTGGGTTTGATTCTTGGCATGATATACATACATGCACACACACACAATAGATAGATAGATAGATAGATAGATAGATTGATTGATTTTTGAAAAAGCTATTGGTTTAGATAGTTCATGGTTTGGACTTCCTTTTACTTAATTTCAATAACTGTTTTGTGCATCTATCCTCACTCAACTATATCTAGTATATATGTATACTATATTTATCTAGTATATAGTGTATATGCAGTGACCTATAACTGTGTCTTCTGACTCCAACTTTGTCACGTTCTCTATTTGCTATGATAGATGTATATATTGCGACTTTGTCTTGTTATATTTAGAAAGTGTTCTTTAGACTGGGGGTGTAGCTGAGAGGTTGAGTGCTTATCTAGCATGTCTAAGGTCTTGAGTTCAATCTCACCAGCACAAACAAAGGAGGGGGGGAGTATTAGTCATTTCACTTTTACAAAGTACATGTAGAGTACATGTTTGCTCTTGCTAGGATTACTATCTGTATATTTAGATTATTTTTAAACTAATTAATTTTTTTTAATTTTTAATTTTTTTCATTGAACATGGGCACAATACCTTTGTTTTATTTATTTATTTATTTATTTATTTATTTTATGTGGTGCTGACGATCTAACCCAGTGCCTCACATGTGCAAGGCAAGTGCTGTACCACTGAGCCACAACCTCAGCCCCTAAACTAATTATTGATAATTAATTTAAAAATATATATAGTTGAAAATAAGATATATTTTAGATTAGTTTTAAACACACATGTGTGTATATTATTATTATATTATTATTATTGTTATATTTTATTTTTGAAAAACTTAAGGACAATAACATAAAATTCAGGTTTAAAATATCTTATCATGGGAATCCATTAATTGAAAAGCTTTTATAGAAAATATTTTATCAGGTGGATTAATTTTTGCAGATTAGTATTATCAGTCATGACACTTCTCTTGCTTGCTCCCTAGGATACTTTATTGCTGAAAATGTAATTAGGCTATTGGTATAGTTTTCAACTTGTCAGCTTCTATTGCAACTGAAATGAAATTTGCTATATATTTGTTTTAGTCAGCTTTTTCCGCTGGCTGTGACTAAAAGACCTGACAAGAACAATTTTAGAGGAGGAAAAGTTTATTTCAGGGCTCAGATTTTAGAGGTCTCAATCCATAGACAGCTGACTCAATTCCTCATGGTTGTGGTGACCCTGAACATGGTGGAAGAGTATGGTGGAGGGAAGCAGCTCATATGATGATTAGGAAGCAGAGAAAGAGATTCCACTTGCCAGATACAAAATATACCCCAAAGGCGTGCCCCCAGTGATCCAATTCTCCAACCACATCCTACTCACCTTCAGCTACCACTTAATTAATCCCATCAGGGATTAATTCACTGATTGGATTAAGACTCTTATCACCCAATCATTTCTCCTCTAAACCTTCTTGTATTATCTCACACATGAGCTTTTGGGGGACACCTAATATCTAAACCATAACAATATTAAAAGATGACTACTTGAGAAAACTGCTAATTCTAAGGCATTTGAAAATTTCCAGCAGGAGTCAGAATGTTAAAAAATTGTGAGATCTTCTCACTCTTGTGTACCTTGAATCTTTTCTGATATAAAAAAAAAAAAAAGCTAGTAGGGAAAATAGTGGAAAAAAAGTGGTTATTAGGGTCAGAAGGGAAACTTCAGAAGGTACACATGTGAGTTACTTTCCTGTTTTTTACTTTGTTTTTCTAAGTTTTGTGTTCTTAGAGAAGTCATTTGATTTCTCAAATTTTCAATTTACAAAAGGATTATAAAATGTTTTCTTTCCCAAGTCATAGAGTTAGACTAAATGAAATACTGGGAGTGCTTTATGAACTAGAAATTGTTTAACAGATGATTGATTAAAAGAAAAGAAACAAGGTATGTCCACTACTTGAAATAGAAAATTAGGAAAGCTGAAATAGAAAATTAGAAAAGCTGACCAGCAAAATGTTTCAAGATACTTTCATTCAAACCTTTTACTGTCCTTCTGAACAGAGATGTTGCAAATGTTGGCACATACTAACCATTTTTAGAGTTTCTACTTCTTATTTAGTAATTTTATTTTATATTTTGGGACTGGGGATTGAACCCCCAGGGGTGCTTAACCATTGAGCCTTTTTTTTTTTTTAATTTTATTTTGAGACGGAGTCTCCCTGAGTTGCTTAGGGCCTTGCTAAGTTGCTGAGGCTGGCTTTGAATTTGCCATCCTCCTGCCTCAGCCTCTTGAGTTGCTAGGATTACAGGTGTCCACCACCATCCTGGTTTCTTTAATCTTTTAACATAGTGTGATTTAAGAAAAATTCAACTTTGTAGGGAGAAAGAATCTCCAAATTTTTAGTATGTTTTATTTCTTATGGCAGCATTTGTATTGGGCATAGAAAGCAGAAACTTGATCAGTGTATATCACTGTTATTTTGATAAACTTGCTACAGTTTTTGTCATGTTGATAAACTTGTTACAGTTTTTTTTTTTTCTTCCCTGTTTGTAAGGAAGTCTATCATTGTCGAAGACAAATAAAATACAGCAAAGACAAGATGTGGTATTTGGCAAAATTGGTAAGCTAAAATAACTATTACTATATAATGCTTAATAACAAAGCCATGAATCCCCCCCATTATTTGAACAATAAATACATACCTGTTCTGATTTTCCCCAACAGTGAGGAATATAGCTGCATAATACATGTTCAGATAATAAGAAGATAATTTAAAAAGTGATTGTTCAGAGAAGTATGATTTTTGCATGTTTTAATCTTTCTTCTGAGAAACTAAATCACATTGATTTAGTTTTCAAAGGCACCAGGAGTCTGGCTGTAACCAGAGCATCCAGGAAGCTTACTTGCTTATCTGTAAAAGTTGATTTGATCCGTTTTAATACTGTTGATTTTTAAGTTTTTTTCCCCCCAAGACATGACATTTATCAAGGAGAGAAAAGCAGCAAATGTAGTTGCAATTCATCCTGCAGGTGGAAGAGATGCATTTAATGCTAATTGCAGTTGTTGCCAATTTGTGATCTTTTTGTCATGCCATTCTCTTTTAATGTACTTAAAACTATTACATCCCAGGCCTTACAGTTAAGGTGTTTAAGTTCACTTTTGATTTAAAGATGGGTGGTATCCCTCTTCACACTTGTTTTCTTCTTGTTATGTGGATTTAATTCACTGTTTCTAGAAGTTATTCAGATTATTGTAAGCCTTTTTGCTTTTCACTGAAAAGGGAACATTGATTTTATAAACTAATTTGTTTATTCTCTCTAGTCTGTCACCCTTAATTCTAGATTCGAGGAATGTCCATTGACCAAGCTTTGGCTCAGTTGGAATTTAGTGATAAAAAAAGGGGCCCAAATAATTAAAGAGGTAAGTTTGTCAAGCTGGGAATGGAGGAGATAAGGACATGCAGCTATCTTTCAGGTGTTAGTAAACTCAGCTCAAGTCCTGAATTTCCCGAATCTACTGGTGTAAGTATTCACTCTATATAATACTGATTTAGATTTAAACTTAGTTTTGTTAATTTTTTCCTCAGGAATGTGGTATGCTTCAAGCATTTTTTTCTTAAGATGCTTTTATTTGCACCATGCATTTATTTATTTTTAGTCTATGAAGTGATTACCTTATTTTTAATGATTTGGTGTGATTTTTTTAGAAGATTCTTTTGGGAGAGGGGATCAATTCCAAGAGAGAGCCTATGATTTTATAACTAGCTGAATAGAAGGAGCAGTGGAATGGAACTGTGGAGAATTGGAATCTCGTCCTTTCTCTTACATTTTTCCTGTGACCTTGGACAAGACATTTATCCTGTCCAGTTTTGTTTTGCCTGTGTACACTAAGTGGAATTGGATCTGGTGGTTTCTACAGATCATGCCAACTCCTAGTGTAGCTGATTCACTAGGTACAAATGTGCCAATGGCAGTGGTGCTGACTCATTCTAGGCCCTGATGTTCCTTTTTCAAAAAGCTGAGTCACCATTATCCCTTATATAGGTATTTCAGCATTATTTTTTCTCTCTTCAGTTAATTTGCCTCTAAAGTCAGTTCTTACTTTTCAGGTTGTAGTTGACTAGTTGAGATTGGTGAATTCAGGCCTCCCATATAGAGCTTGGTCTTGCGTGAACCAGTTCAAAATGCATTCGCCAAGTGTCTGTTGCTTAGCATTGGACCTCATTCTTTAAAGGAGTAAAAGATATAGTTTCTGTTGTTTCTGAAAAATTGTCCTATTTTTTAAAAAATGTGAGGAAGTTAACTTATTTGAAAATATCTATGGAGCATCAATTTATAATTTTAGATTTTTTTAAAAAAATAATTTTAGCTTTTTGATTTTGTGAACTGATGTTGTTTATAGTTACTTTGGATCCAAAGTTTAGAATTTTCAATAAGATGTAGCTCTTGAATTTCTTGGACTTTTTGACGAGTTCCTGACTGAAAGGCATCCTGTGCCTTGTCACGAGCACTGCTTACAAGCACTGCCGTGTTCCTTTATGGCTTACACATGTCACTTAAAATCCAGCAGGATAGACTGCATTCCTGCAATAGCTATTCTTGTCTCAGGAGGGAAAGCTCACTGTATCCCTTATCCTTAGTACTTTCATCATTTGATTTTCTCTTTTTAAAACTGACTATAAAATGGAGGCCTGTGATTAGCAGTCATATTAACAGAGATAACAAGAGATGAGAAATTTAATTCTGTTTTAGTTCAGGATTAGCCATATGAGAATGCCTTTCTTTTCCTTGTTTAAGGTTCTTTTAGAAGCACAAGATATGGCAGTGAGAGACCACAATGTGGAATTCAGATCCAATTTATATATAGGTAAGATTTTTAATATTCTTAGCATTAAAAGTGTCTTTCAGTGCTGATGCCATATCCCCTATCTAACGATAGTCTTTGATATCTAACTACTTAGGTTGCTTTGACAGTAAAAATTGCTGCCAGTGGCTTATTCTTCAACCTTAAACATATCGATGCTAATCTGTTATAAGTAATATATATATATTTTTTAATTTTTTATTGTTGGTTATTCAAAACATTACAAATTTCTTGATATATCATATTTCACACTTTGATTCAAGTGGGTTATGAACTCCCATTTTTACCCCATATACAGATTGCAGAATCGCATCAGTTACACATCCATTGATTTACATATTGCCATACTAGTGTCTGTTGTGTTCTGCTGCCTTTCCTATCCTCTACTATCCCCCCTCCCCTCCTCTGCCCTCCCCTCCCCTCTTCTCTCTCTACCCCCTCTACTGTCATTCATTTCTCCCCCTTGTATTATTTTTCCCTTTCCCCTCACTTCCTCTTGTATGTACTTTTGTATAACCCTGAGGGTCTCCTTCCATTTCCATGCAATTTCCCTTCTCTCTCCCTTTCCATCCCACCTCTCATCACTGTTTAATGTTAATCTTCTTCTCCTGCTCTTCATCCCTACTCTGTTCTTAGTTACTCTCCTTATATCAAAGAAGACATTTGGCATTTGTTTTTTAGGGATTGGCTAGCTTCACTTAGCATAATCTGCTCTAATGCCATCCATTTCCCTGCAAATTCTATGAATTTGTCATTTTTTAATGCAGGGTAATACTCCACTGTGTATAAATGCCACATTTTTTTTTTATCCATTCGTCTGTTGAAGGGCATCTAGGTTGGTTCCACAGTCTAGCTATTGTGAATTGTGCTGCTATGAACATCGATGTAGCGGTGTCCCTGTAGCATGCTCTTTTTAGGTCTTTAGGGAATAGACCGAGAAGGGGAATAGCTGGGTCAAATGGTGGCTCCATTCCCAGCTTTCCAAGAAATCTCCATACTGCTTTCCAAATTGGCTGCACCAATTTGCAGTCCCACCAGCAATGTACAAGTGTACCCTTTTCCCCACATCCTCGCCAGCAATTGTTTTTGTTTGACTTTATAATGGCTGCCAATCTTACTGGAGTGAGATGGTATCTTAGGGTGGTTTTGATTTGCATTTCTCTGACAGCTAGAGATGGTGAGCATTTTTTCATGTACTTGTTGATTGACTGTATGTCCTCCTCTGAGAAGTGTCTGTTCAGGTCCTTGGCCTATTTGTAGTTTGGGTTGTTTGTTCTCTTATTGTCTAATTTTTTGAGTTCTTTGTATACTCTGGATATTAGGGCTCTATCTGAAGTGTGAGGAGTAAAGATTTGTTCCCAGGGTGTAGGCTCCCTATTTACCTCTCTTATTGTTTCTTTTGCTGAGAAAAAACTTTTTAGTTTGAGTAAGTCCCATTTGTTGATTCTAGTTATTAACTTTTGTGCTATGAGTGTCCTATTGAGGAATTTGGAGCCCGACCCCACCGTATGTAGATCGTAGCCAACTTTTTCTTCTATCAGACGGCGTGTCTCTGGTTTGATATCAAGCTCCTTGATCCATTTTGAATTAACTTTTGTGCATGGTGAGAGAAAGGGATTCAGTTTCATTTTGTTGCATATGGATTTCCAGTTTTCCCAGCACCATTTGTTGAAGATGCTATCCTTCCTCCATTGCATGCTTTTAGCCCCTTTATCAAATATAAGATAGTTGTAGTTTTGTGGATTGGTTTCTGTGTCCTCTATTCTGTACCATTGGTCCACCCACCTGTTTTGGTACCAGTACCATGCTGTTTTTGTTACTATTGCTCTGTAGTATAGTTTGAAGTCTGGTATCGCTATACCTCCTGATTCACACTTCCTGCTTAGCATTGTTTTTGCTATTCTGGGTCTTTTATTTTTCCATATGAATTTCATGATTGCTTTCTCTATTTCTACAAGAAATGCCGTTGGGATTTTGATTGGCATTACATTAAACCTATAGAGAACTTTTGGTAATATCGCCATTTTGATGATGTTAGTTCTGCCTATCCATGAACAGGGTATATTTTTCCATCTTCTAAGATCTTCTTCTATTTCTCTCTTTAGGGTTCTGTAGTTTTCATTGTATAAGTCTTTCACCTCTTTTGTTAGGTTGATTCCCAAGTATTTTATTTTTTTTGAAGATATTGTGAATGGAGTGGTTGTCCTCATTTCCATTTCAGAGGATTTGTCGCTGATATACAGGAATGCCTTTGATTTATGCGTGTTGATTTTATATCCTGCCACTTTGCTGAATTCATTTATTAGCTCTAATAGTTTCTTTGTAGACCCTTTTGGGTCTGCTAGGCATAGAATCATGTCACCTGCAAATAGTGATAATTTAAGTTCTTCTTTTCCTATTTTTATGCCTTTAATTTCTTTCATCTGTCTAATTGCTCTGGCCAGTGTTTCGAGAACTTTGTTGAACAGAAGTGGAGAGAGAGGGCATCCCTGTCTTGTTCCAGATTTTAGAGGGAATGCCTTCAATTTTTCTCCATTCAGAATGATGCTAGCCTGAGGCTTAGCATAAATTGCTTTTACAATATTGAGGTATGTTCCTGTTATCCCTAGTTTTTCTAGAGTTTTGAACATAAAGGGATGCTGTAGTTTGTCGAATGCTTTTTCCGCATCTATTGAGATGATCATATGGTTCTTATTTTTAAGTCTATTGATGTGGTGAATAACATTTATTGATTTCCGTATATTGAACCAGCCTTGCATCCCAGGGATGAATCCTACTTGATCATGGTGCACAATTTTTTTGATATGTTTTTGTATCCGATTCGCCAGAATTTTATTGAGGATTTTTGCATCTAGGTTCATTAGAGATATTGGTCTGTAGTTTTCTTTCTTTGAAGTGTCTTTGTCTGGTTTAGGTATCAGGGTGATGTTGGCCTCGTAGAATGAATTTGGAAGTTCTCCCTCTTTTTCTATTTCCTGAAGTAGCTTGAAAAGTATTGGTATTAGTTCCTCTTTAAAGGTTTTGTAAAACTCTGCTGTATATCCATCCGGTCCTGGGCTTTTCTTAGTTGGTAGTCTTTTGATGGTTTCTTCTATTTCCTCAATTGATATTGGTCTGTTTAGGTTGTCTATATCCTCCTGACTCAATCTGGGCAGATCATATGACTTAAGAAATTTATCTATGCCTTCACTATCTTCTAATTTATTGGAGTATAAGGATTCAAAATAATTTTTGATTATCTTCTGTATTTCTGAAGTATCTGTTGTGATATTGCCTTTTTCATCCCGTATGCTAGTAATTTGAGTTCTCTCTCTTCTTCTCTTCGCTAGCATGGCTAAGGGTCTGTCGATTTTGTTTATTTTTTCAGAGAACCAACTTTTAGTTTTGTCAATTTTTTCAATTGTTTCTTTTGTTTCGATTTCATTAATTTCAGCTCTGATTTTAATTATTTCTTGCCTTCTACTTCTTTTGCTGTTGTTTTGCTCTTCTTTTTCTAGGATTTTGAGATGAAGTATGAGATCATTTATTTGTTGGTTTTTTCTTTTTTTAAAGAATGAACTCCAAGCAATGAATTTTCCTCTTAGAATTGCTTTCAATGTGTCCCATAGATTCCGATATGTTGTGTCTGTGTTTTCATTTATCTCTAAGAATTTTTTAATTTCCTCCTTGATGTCTTCTATAACCCATTGATCATTCAGTAACCTATTGTTCATTCTCCAAGTGATGTATGCTTTTTCCTTCCTTCTTTTATCGTTGATTTTCAGTTTCATTCCATTATGATCAGATAAGATGCATGGTATTATCTCTACTCCTTTATATTGTCTAAGAGTTGCCCTGTGACATAATATATGATCTATTTTTGAGAAGGATCCATGTGCTGCTGAGAAAAAAGTGTAACTGCTTGATGTTGGGTGGTATATTCTATATATGTCAATTAGGTTATTAATTGTGTTATTGAGTTCTATAGTTTCCTTATTCAACTTTTGTTTGGAAGATCTGTCCAGTGGCGAGAGAGGTGTGTTGAAGTCTCCCATGATGATTGTATGGTGGTCTATTAGACTCTTGAACTTGAGAAGAGTTTGTTTGATGAACATAGCTGCACCATTGTTTGGGGCATATATATTTATGATTGTTATGTCTTGTTGGTGTATGGTTCCCTTAAGCAGTATGTAGTGTCCCTCTTTATCCCTTTTGATCAACTTTGGCTTGAAATCTATTTTATTTGATATGAGTGTGGACACTCCTGCTTGTTTCCGAAGTCCATATGAGTGATATGATTTTTCCCAACCTTTCACCTTCAGCCTATGTATGTCTTTTCCTATCAAATGCATCTCCTGTAGGCAGCATATTGTTGGGTCTTGTTTTGTGATCCATTCTACTAGCCTGTGTCTCTTAATTGGTGAGTTTAAGCCATTAACATTTAGGGTTATTATTGAGATATGGGTTGTTCTTCCAGCCATATTTGTTTATTTATGTTACTAAACATGGTTTGTTTTCCTCTTTGATTATTTTCCCCCCCTTTACTGTCCTACCTCCCACTGTTGGTTTTCATTGTTATTTTCTATTTCCTCTTCCTGTAATGTTTTGAAGAGATGGTTTTCCAGCTGCAAATTCTTTTAACTTTTGTTTATCGTGGAAGGTTTTAATTTCATCTTCCATCCTGAAGCTTAGTTTCGCTGGATACACAATTCTTGGTTGGAACCCATTTTCTTTCAGTGTTTGAAATATGTTATTCCAGGATCTTCTAGCTTTCAGAGTCTGTGTTGAAAGATCAGCTGTTATCCTGATTGGCTTACCCCTAAATGTAATCTGCTTCCTTTCTCTTGTAGCTTTTAAAATTCTCTCCTTATTCTGTATGTTGGGCATCTTCATTAGAATGTGTCTAGGTGTGGATCTCTTATGATTTTGCACATTCGGCGTCCTGTAGGCTTCTAGGATTTGGGATTCTGTCTCATTCTTCAAGTCTGGGAAGTTTTCTCGTATTATTTCATTGAATAGACTGCTCATTCCTTTGGTTTGGAGTTCTGTACCTTCCTGTATCCCAATGACTCTTAAGTTTGGTCTCTTAATGTTATCCCATATTTCTTGGATGTTCTGCTCATGGTTTCTTAACAGTCTTGCTGAGCTGTCTATGTTCTTTTCCAGTTGAAATACTTTGTCTTCATTGTCTGTTGTTCTATCTTCTAAGTGTTCTACTCTGCTGGTAGTATTCTCCATTGAGTTTTTAAGTTGGTTTATTGCTTCCTGCATTTCTAGGATTTCTGTTTGTTTGTTTTTTATAACCTCTATCTCCCTGTATAGTTGATCCTTTGCTTCCTGGATTTGTTTGTGTAATTCATTGTCGAAGTGATCTTTCATTGTCTGATTTTGCTGTCTAATGTAGATGGAAATGTTTGGGAAGCGTGATGTGCTATACAAATAAATGTAGGAGATTCTTTGCAGCATACCTTCACACAGCTCTTGTCTTATGAGGAGATCAACAATTATGACAGAGCCACGGTAAAATGGACACTAGCTGGACTTATTTTTTTCCTTTCAGTTCAGCAGCAGTTACTCCTAACATCAGCAGTTTTCTGATCAAAGATGTTGCTCTTGAGGCAGAATTTTCTTCATCTGTCAAACCTACATATCAAAGAAGGATTATTTTATCTAAAGATATTCTAAATTTCAGATCCTGGGAACTGTTATTCTTCAGAAATTGGAGGGTTGGATAGGGCTGATACATTACAGGTGGAATTAGTTGTACTTTTAATTTTTCCAGCAATTAGATTAAAAAGAAATAATCTAAAATGTACTATGTCACATAATCTCTGCCCTACTGGAGATATTTTGCTTAAGTTAAAAAATCTCATCTCTGCTTACCCTAGAATTAATGCCAGCAACCATACCTCCTCCTTAAATTCAAATTAGTTATGGTTTTCAATTGAAATGTCTTACTTTAAAGCTGACTTCTTTATAACTAATTTTATTCTGATACATGCACAAATGTAGAGGGAAATCAAATTGGCAACTCAGAAGATGCAGGGCCACAGTAGTTCAAAATCATGAGCACTTTCTTCTGGAAGCAACATGCATAAATATTAGGAAAGAGCCCAGAATCATTAGATGGGATGAAAAGGATAAGGAGTCAACCCATTTGCTTAAAACCTTGGTGACCTTTCCTGCTCTATGATTCTGAATATCAAATCAAATTTAATTAATTTTATTCAATTTCATAGGGATATGAGATACTTAGCAGTTAGACTTTGTAATGGATTCAGATACAAATGAAATTGGGATTGTCTTTAAATCTTTTTCACAAACTTTCTTTAAATCCTTTTCAATAATTATAGTAAAGAGAGTCTCAATAATTATGGTAAAGAGAGAGAGAGAGAGGGAGGGGAAAAGATAGGCAGGGGAGAGAGGGGTGCGCTGAGGAGCTTAAGTGAAAGAGCAAAGTCCAGTGTTGCCTTTAAGCAAAAATATACTTTACCAGTCCTATACAGATGGGCCTTTAATTCTGCTGAATATCTCTGCCCCACATACAGTCTGTTGAGTTTTGTGTATAAATAATTTTTCTTCAATAGGATTAAGAAGTTTGGATTTGTCTTAAAATTTTAAAAATTTATTAAGTCTTTTAATATGCCTACTTCCATAATCAAGAGATGAATACCCTCAGGCAGATGAAATATCTTTTTTCCATGTCATGTAGACATTCTATCACTATTTTTTGCCAAACTTATTAATAAGAATCCTATGAGGTTCTTACATACTCAGACCTTGCCACAATCCTACTGAACCAGAAACCCTAGGGGGCAGACCTGGGAAACTTTAATAAGCACCCTAGTGATTCTTATAAAATGTGGGAAACCAGTTATTTCATTTTGTTCTTGGAAAGGTATAGTCATTTCATTTCATAGACTTATCTTAGAATTTTGAAAGACTAATTACTTATTGGCTGCCATTTTGGTTTATTAATGGCTCTTTCAGGGCCCTGAAATAAGTGTACATATTTAAAGGAAAATGCTTTTTTGGTTCTCATTATAAGGTGATTCCTTCAGATGCCTGTCATCGTTCTAAAGCTGATATCTGGTGTTGCACAACTACAGATTTAGAAAGTTCATTTCCTTTTCAAACTTATAATGATGACTAACAACATTGTGAACAGAACTTAACAAGTGGACTGATGTCACTGTGTAGTGATTCATGGCATCTAAAATGATTTACTTTAGAGAAAGTGATCAGCTGCCTTTGTACATCAGTCTTCTGGGATTAGAGTGATGAAATGGGAGTTGGGAGGACTTCTAATGTTAAAATGTTTAGATTCACATACAATCAAAACATTGACAATATTTTAAATATATGATACCTATTGGGTATACCATTTTTGTGATGTTTTAATGTTTTCTTTCATTTAAAAATTATTTGAATACTTAAACTGTGCATACCACCTACATAATTGGTAATGATAAACCTTATATATCAGTTTAAAACATCTAGCACATGTAATTTTGTTCTTTGACAGTAATATTCTTTTGGAAGGATACATAAGTTCTAAGTTGGAGCAAAACCATATATACCATTAGCATTATATGTATTTTGGAAAACTTTGAAACTTGTATCAGAATTTGAGTAAATTTCTAAGGATATAATTATTTAATAATGATATTAATTAGCAGAGGATGATTTTCACAATAATTTCTGTTCTTTGTGGATTTTTTGGCGGTAGTACAAAAGGAATGTAAGTGGTTGAGGAAGAGATTTCTACATAAGAAAAATAAGCATTTATAAAGATAGTGTTTGATTTGGGACCTAAAAGAGTAATACAGAGACATGCTATCAGTATGGGTTAGAGTAGTCATGGATATTTTCCAGGAAAGTTTGGCCTTTGTGGCTAGGTTTTGGGAAACTGGAGTAGGGTCTAGGAGAAGAGCGTATTTTTAAAGTGGGGTAACCATTTAAGCAAAGGCACATAGACTAGAAGGAGCAGAAATTGTGTGATATAACTATGAGTGGGACAAAGTGAAGGAGGTGGAGTAGATGTAATTGGAAGAGTAGAGTAGGCTAGGCCTAGGTTTCTAGGGGGCTGAACATGGTAGGTTGTGGCATTTGCTTGAAGCTACATTGAAGAGGAATCACAGGAAGTTTTTGGGCAAGAGATTTATGTTATTAAAGTTAAGTTCACTGAGACTATTAACTATAAGCAGTGGTTTTGAAATTGTCCTCAGAGGGGCCTTTGGGATAGGGCCCATGATATCTTGGTCATGTTATACCCTTGGAGCCCATTATTGAGCCTGGTACCCAGTGGGTACTCAGTAAATATTTGTCAAGTGGAGTGGCACCATTGTGAGTCTTTCCCCACCTGTTTCAATGAGAACAGATTCACATGACAGTGGTGTCTATCTCTATATTGTGCCATTTTAGTTGCAGTGGTTCCATAACAAAGGCAGTTTGAAACCCCTAACATAGAGGATTAGTGGAGGAGAGATTACTCAGCTTTTCATTACTGTAAGAAACACCTGAGACCAGTCAGTTTAAAAAGAGGAAAGTTTAATTTTAGCCATAGTTTTGGAGGTTTTAGGCCATGGTCATCAGGCCATGACCCTATTGCTTTTTGGCCACTTGTAAACCTGCACATCATGGTAGCAACATGTGGTGAAACCTTTTACCTCAGGGCTGGAGGTGAAGAAAGAATGAGACAGGTTCCTGCAGTACCTTCAAGGGCACGCCCCCAATGACCGGAAAACCTCCCTCTAGGCTTCATCTCCCAAAGTTTCTGTCACCTCCCAAGAGCACCAAACTGGGGACTAATCCTTAAACGTGCATGGGTTTTTGGGGGACATTCCAGATCTAAACCATAGCAGTGGCTGTTGTGAGCATTCCGGTTACTGGATAATAAAGAATATTGGCTTTTCAGAAGAATTTGTTTTGACACAAAGAAATGATGGCATTGTGTGGTGAAAGATGGGTAGGTGACCTTTCATGGCTTTGTGATGGAATCATGGCTGGTACTTGGCAGGTATTGTGTTTCTGTTCTTGTGCAGACCTGCTCTGAAGTTTGTGCTTGTGGGGAGATGGAAGGAAAATGGGAGTTTAAACATCTGTAGGGTTGATCATTGTGTTTTGATGGATTGTATAGTGTGCGCAGTTGACTAGTTTCAATGCTTCTTCGCTAGAGTTGTGTTCCTTATCGTCAGTGTATTTGGAGATTGGTGCTCTCTTAGGGTGCAGTAGCAGTTTTAGATAGAAGTAGCCATCTTGTTTGTAAAATGCTTTTTAGAAATCTCCTGCTCACTTCTGTTTCACCATTCTTATTTGTAGGTTTCCACCAGGCAGGTTGATCCAGGGAACCTAGTGCTTACTCAAAAGTGTGTGAGGCTGCTATTTTTGTTGTTTGTTTTTAAATATGTTCTAATTAATTACACATGACAGTAGAAAATGCACTTTGACATGTCCTGCATAAATGGAGTATAACTTCTCATTCTTCTGGTTGTACATGATGTAGAATCACACTGATCATATAGTCATATATGTACATACAGTAATAATGTCCAATTCATTCTCCTGTTCTTCCTACCGCCATACCCCTTCTCCTCCCTTTACTCCCTCTGTCTAATCCAAAGTACCTCTATTCTTCCCTAGTCCCCCACACCCTTATTGTGAGTTAGCATCCACTTATCAAAGAAAACATTTGGCTTTTAGTTTTTTGGGATTGGCTTTTTTCGTGTAGAATGATATTCTCCAGCTCCATCCATTTACTGGCAAATGCCATAATTTCATTCTTTTTTTTTAAGGCCCAGTAATACTCCATTGTGTATACATACCACACTTTATCCATTCATATGTTGAAGGGCACCTTGGTTGGTTCCACAGTTCAGCTATTGTGAATTGAGGTGCTATGAACATTGATGAGGCTGTTATCACTGTAGTATGCTGATTTTATATTCTTTGGGTATAAACTGAGGAGTGGAATAGCTGGGTCAAATGGTGGGTCCATTTCAAGTTTTCTGAGGAATCTCCATATTGCTTTCCAGAGTGGCTGCACTAATTTGCAGTCCTATCAGCAAGGTATGAATGTACCTTTTCCCCCACATCCTTGCCAACACTTATTGTTGCTTGTATTTTTGGAGTGAGATGATGAGTGGAGTGAGATGATGACGTCTTAGAGTAGTTTTGATTTGAATTTCTCTAATGGCTAGAGATGTGGAACATTTTTTCATATACTTATTGACTGATTGTATTTCTTCTTCTGTAAAGTGCCCATTCAGTTCCTTAGCTCATTTATTGATTGGGTTATTTCTTTTTTTCTTTATTTTGTTTATTTATTTTTATGTGGTGCTGAGGATTGAACCCAGGGTCTCATATGTGAGAGGCGAGTGCTCTACCCATGAGCCACAACCCCAGCCCCCTGATTGGGTTATTTAAAAAAATTTTTTGGTCTTAAGTTTTTTGAGTTCTTTATATATCCTGGAGATTAATGCTCTATCTGAGGTGCATATGGTAAAGATTTTCTCCCATTCTGTAGGCTCTCTCTTCAGGTTGTTGATTGTTTCCTTTGCTGAGAAGAAGCTTCTTAGTTTGATTCATCTCATTTATTGAATTTTGATTTTATTTCTCGCACTTTAGGAGTCTTGTTAAGGAAATCCGTTCCTAACCTGGTATGGTGAAGATTTGGACCTACTTTTTCTTCTATTAGGTGCAGGGTCTCTGTTCTCGTGCCTGAGTCTTTGATCTACTTTAAGTTTTGATTGTGCATGGTAAGAGATAGGGGTTTAATTTCATTTTGCTACATGTGGATTTCCAGTTTTCCCATCACCAGTTGTTGAAGAGGCTGTCTTTTCTGCAATGTATATTTTGGCACCTTTGTGTAGTATGAGATAACTGTGTTTATGTGGGTTTGTCTCTGTGTCTTCTATTCTGTACCATTGGCCAAGTGTCAGTTTTGGTGCCAATTCCATCCCGTTTTTGTCATTATGGCTCTGTAGCGTAGTGTAAAGTCTGGTGGTGTTATGCCTCCTGCTTCACTCATTTGCAAAGGATTTCTTTGGCTCTTTGAGTCTCTTATTTTTCCAAATGAATTTCATGAAGCTGTTTTCTTTCTGAAAATTCTTACTAATGTTTTCAGTGCTGAGTAGATGGAGTTGGTGTAAAGGCAGTGACACTTCACTGAGACCTTAGGCAGCTTTCGTAATCACTTTCATCCTTAGCTTTCTCTCTGGCAAAGCTCGGAGGAGCATCTGCTGGAACCCACTCCAGGACAGGGTGTTGTGGTTACAGGATTGTCCATATTACTTAGATATCATCCTTGTATTTATAAAGTTAGATTATAGTAAGAATGTAGGAATACCAAGTGTTGAAATGGATGGGTTGATATACATTCTGTAAAATTCACTTTCTTAAAAGGCTTATTAACTCTAAAAGTAACTGACTAAATATATTTAGGAAATAGTAGAAGGTGGCTACTACTAAGAGTGAACAAGTGATCAGTCTCTTACGTACTATTTAAAAGATTTCTTCAGAATTCCGAGGTTAGACTTTGATAGGCCACATGACAGAGGGGAGCTGAGGGTGAGGTTGTGCTATCCACATTCCTAAAACTGGCTGTGAATCAAAATTTCAGATGGGAGTATTTGCTAGGGATTTGATTTCGAAGACCCACTTTAAATGTACTAAATTAGAATCCCCAGAGATGGGGGTATCAGTGTCATATTTTAAATGTGTTCCCTAGATTAGTCTGGTATAGTCTTAGGGGCAAATTTGGGAACCCCTGACTCCAGTGGCTTGTCATCACAAGTATAGAAGAATCAATTGGAACTCTTAACCCCAGCCTGCAGGGCCCTGCGTAACCTGTCCCTTTCTTCATCTCGGATTCTTTTCTCTTTTTTGTGCCACACTTACCCTTGCTTAATATAGTTTAGCATGCTGGTCTTTTTTTTTTCCTAAAACAAGCCAAGTACGTTCCTTCCAAATGTTCCCTCCACCTGGAATACTTTCTCCTTAGACATTTGCTGGAATGACTCATTCTCACCTTAGATCAAATGTTTCTTCCTCAGGGATGCCTCTTGACATCCTCAATGTGAAGTTGCCCCCACCATCGCATCAATCTCTGTCACATCTCTGATTTAATTAATTCATTGTACTTGCTACCAACCAGAATGACTGTGTTTTCCCCCTCCAGAATGTGAGTGGTGTGGAGGTAGGGGCCTCACCTTATCTTGTTTCTTCAGCACCTAGAATAGTGCTTGGCCCTTGGTGCTCAGGAAGTACTTGTGTAGAGATGAGACTACTTCAGCCAGCCAGTGAGGCTCATGTAATGAATGCTAGGATCTAGGTGAGGAAAGGTCACGGGTTGCTCCACTGATCAAGCTGTGGTCTTGTGGGGAGCAGTCATTTCCCGTAACTCTCTTTTTCCTCCCTTGTAGCTCAGTCCACCTCAGGGCGAGGCCAGTGCCTGAAACGCATCCGTTACCATGGCAGGGGTCGCTGTGGGATCATGGAGAAGGTTTATTGCCATTATTTTGTGAAGCTGGTGGAAGGACCCCCACCTCCACCCGAGGCACCAAAGACAGCAGTTGCCCATGCCAAGGAGTACATTCAGGAGCTTCGCAACCGGACCATCATTCACACTCTGTGATGGTGAAATTCAGACTCCACAGTGTATATATTTTGTCATTTATTTTTTAAAAATAAAAATTAAAGACAACTGCTTTTTACGATTTGTCGTGGAATTATTGAAACGTGGTATATAACTGCATATTTTATATGAATATTTATAAGGTCTTGCCCATCTCTCTTGAGCCTCTGGGTATGTTTGTGTGCATTTGGAAGCTCGAAGGGGAAGTTAGCTTTCAACTTCAGTTGCAGAATGTATTTCAGAAGGGTTTCTGAGTGTCTTTTGAAGGGAATATTAGCTTTTCAACCAGTGTCCTGCAGATGGCAGCTTCTGTACAGGGATTGAATAGAATGTTCTAAGAAGCTTGTCCTAATTCACTTGATTTCCCCTTGGGGCCAGGGGAGGGTGTCATGGGGTAAGTGTGGCTGCATGTTGCTTCTTTACAGTATTTTAGGGCACTTTCAGCAGTTCTGTTTTCCTTTCACCCTCAGTGTAGACTGGTGTGGGAATGATTATATATTCCTTTACTGTTCTAGCAGTAACTTTAAATTAGAGGAGTTAAGTATACTAATCGAAAACTCCATAAACTCTTCAAATTTCAAGCTTGTTTAAATAAAGCCCATTTTCCTCTCCTAGCAACAGTACTTTGGATATCTTGTTCAAGACTGATTTATTTTTCAAGGTGAATTCAATTGCCCAGAGGGGACTTGAACCAACCTCAGCATTGCATTCTAAAATGAAACAGTAGGTGGCACTCACTCACCTCCTTTTTAGCAGAAAATTGATCTTATCAGATTAAAATGTTCAGCACTACCTGGTTTCCTTTGATATGCATGTTTTCATTGACAAGAGTCACTCTTTGTCCATAGCTATGTGAATAATGTATCTCATACTTTTATAGGCAGAGAAAGGTTCTAAGGTGCTTGCTTGTTAATGCAGACTTGTGGGCCCTACTCCAGTGATTCTGATTCATTAGGTCTTATGGAGGGGCTAGTTCCAAAAATCTATGTTTTAAACAGGCACTTCCAGGCAATTCTGTTTTAGGGGACTACGTTCTGAGAACACTCCTGTAGGAGAACGAAGAATGTAGTTTAGTGCCATTTGGAATCAGTAATAGCCTGTACTTACTGCAATCCCTTTATTGGCCAAGCTCTGTGCTAGTTTTGTAGTAACTTTTCACAACATCCTGCAAACCTAAATATTGTTTTGCCACTTTATAAAGGAAGAAACCAAAGCATACAAATAACTATCAGAGTCACACAGTGTGTGTATGTATGTATATATGCTGTGACTTAAATTAGGTTTCCAAAGAACCTGGCTCTGCATTCCTAACAAAAGCTGGGTTTTTGTTTCTCTCCAGTTAAAGTAAAAGGCTTCAGGGCTCAATGGAAGCAGCCAAAGTTTAGGGTGGACTCCCTCTGGATCCTGAGCCTTACAGTATGGAGTCATGGAAATAACACTGGTGTGTAAAGGCCAGTCTTCATTCTAGTCCTTGGGTGTTCCTTACCTACAAAGAAGACCCTCAGCAAGTCCTTTCCCTGCTGGTCTCCATTTCGCTCATCTATAAAACGAAACAGTGTTCTCTGAGGAATTACTTGAAGAATTTGTTAAAAAATGCAAATTCCTGGGTTCTGCTCTGAAACTAAGTGAGTCAGAATCTCTGGTGTGGGAAACTAGGAAACACCTGTCCCAGTGGTTTGCTTGTTGAAAGACTGGGCCAGAGGATCCCTGTTCTGTTTCAGCATAGGTGCTCCATGATTCTCAGCCTTGGAGCTTAGAGGTCCTCAGATTTGACTGAAATAAACCAGATGGTGGTGTGAATGCCATAACTGTAAATTATGTAAATGAAAGTACTGCTTTAGTCAGGCTATGAAAGCTGTTTTGAAAAAGGTAAGGGAAAAATTGAGCTTTTTTTTTTTTTATGGTGCTAGGGATTGCATGATAAGCACATGCTCTACCACTGAGCTTCACTCCCAGACCTCTCACTCTGGATTCTAATGAAGAAAATTTGTTTGTGATCTAAGGTTAAAGCCTTAGATTTTGGAACTACTGTGGTGTATTTTGAAGTATTAATAGCTAATGTAGCATTTACCATGTATGTGGTGCCATTTTAAGCACCTTATGTGTATTGTCTCAGTGGACTTTTCCCATTGTGACTGTGATGTAGTAGAAAACATCTGGTGAGTTTCCATGGCTGAGCATGTACTGACTGACATAAAAGAGCGTTGTGGTCCCCAGTCGAAGTTTAACTTTAGTTTTCAGAACTGATGTCCAATATTCTTGATTAATGTCAGTCACTGAATCCTTGTAATTTCCTTTATCAAAAAATTTTGACAGACTTAAACTTTTGTTGCTTGAGTGGGTCACATTTAGAAGCACACTGACCCCACAAGCATACAGCTCAACCAGTGATCAGTTGGTGAAGAAAGGTGCCCAAGTAACCTCCACTAGGTCAGAAAAGAACATTCATAGTGACTCTGGTACCCTTCCTGCCCCCTCGAGGCACTGCCCACTCTCTGCTCCCCAAAGATAACCATTATTCTAACCTGGTATGTATATTTTTCTGAGTTGTCAGCTTTTTTTTTTCCCAACTTGGCAAAATTAATTGGAAAATCATCATACTTGTTGTGCTGAGGTATAGCTAATGAACAGAGTAAAGCTGACCACTGCCCAGTGGAGCTCACACTGAGATGGAAGAGACTGTAAATCAGTCATAGCAAGTGTTTGCTGGGTTGCATACGAACATGAAGGGATCAGAGACAGGAGCAGACTTAACTGGTGATCTGGAAAACAGTTTTTTGTTGTTCGTTTGTTACTTGAAGAGATGCAATAAGAGGCAAGGGTCAAAACAGCCAATATGTGAATCAGTGAAGAGTTATATTGACTGGAAAGGTTTTGCTGTTCAGAGTATGAACATAGGCTCATTTCTTTCCTTCACAAGATATAGGATATAGTATGGTATATATACTATTTTTGTAGCTGAGTTGGATTCAGCAAATTTTATAAGGTTTTAAATCCCAGAGAAAGTCAGGTGAAATGTACCACAAACATTGCAAGTAAAATGAATGTGTTTATCTGACAGTTAAGAGAAATTAGATCTTTTCCATTCATTTTGTTTTAACCCAGGCTGCAAAAACATTTTTAGTTGTTTACAAGGGCCTCAATTACATGTAATTTTAAGTTGAAATGTTTTTGGAGCATGTGAGTATCTAGACAGATTCCTAAGCAGGAGAAGGGACACAGGTGACATGACATTAAGAGAACTGGCACCTCTTAGGCCTCTGTTCCTGGTGTAACTGTCCAGGATCAGATTTCTTTTTGAAAGGTCTATGCTTTATTCTTATATTAAACCAACCTAGTGTGAATTCCCTTAATGTATAATTTAGAGCCAGGTGCAATGGTGCACACCCGTAATCTCAGCTACTGAGGCAGGAGAATTGCAATTTCTAGGCCAGCCTTGGTGATTTAGTGAGAACTTGTCTCAAAAAAATGAAAAGAAGTGAGCACTGAGCTTTTTAGTTCAGTTGTTGGTGTGGGAGGCCCCGGCATCAATCCCCAGTCATGACGGGGGGAAAGTATAATTTTAGGATATGTCTATTACAGTGGTGTAAATACTTTGAATAAAAGAGGAAATACTGGTAGACAGATTTTACTTGTATACTAATTTTTTTTTTTCTTTTCATGCTTCTTCATTAGAGATTTGAAAGAACAAATCATTGTTATTCCACTTTGGAAAGCAAGGGATGGCAACATGGAAAATCTAAAGAAAAAATGTTAAATGAACTGACTGTTATTTAATGTAAATGTGGAGGAACATATTCTTCAATCAATTTGAGAAAATTTCTAAACCTCTTAAAGGTCACCCAAAGGACTTAAAAAGAGCATACTACAGGGACACAGCCACATCAGTGTTTATAGCAGCACAATTCACAATAGCTCAACTGTGGAATCAACCTAGATGTCCTTCAGTAGATGAATGGATTAAAAAATGTGGTATATATACACAATGGACTATTACTCAGCAATAAAAGAGAATAAAATCATGGCATTTGTAGGTAAATGGATGGAGTTAGAAAAGATAATGCCAACTTAAGTTAGCCAATCTCCCCAAAAAACAAATCCGAGTGTTTTCTCTGATATAGGGAGGCTGATTCATAGTGGGGTAGGGAGAGGGAGCATGGGAGGAATAGAGGAACTCTAGATAGGGCAGAGGGGTAGGAGGGGAGGGGAGGGAGCATGGGGTTATTAATGATGGTGGAATGTGGTGATCATTATTATCCAAAGTACAGGTATGAAGGTATACTTTGTATACAACCAGAGATATGAAAAATTTTGCTCTATATGTATAATAAATATTGTAATGCATTCCACTGTCATATATAAATAAAAGATCATTTATAAATTCCAGGTGCCCATGGTGGACCCTACAGTAAATAGTTGTGATTTTAATGATTTAAGTGTGTCTAGCCATAGTTCTTCACTCCTCTCTATATCCTTGCTCTTTGCACTGACTTTGCAGCTGCTCTGGAGGAAAGAGTCTTTGAATCTGGGCTGACTTTGTGACTTCTTTAGCTTTGCATTAGGAGTGACTATTGCCAATTTTAAGTCTTGGCTTAAGAGACTTTGCTTGTTTCCTCTTTCTTTCTTGGATCTCTGTTTCTGCTATGTAAATATGCCCAGGCTCCCCTGCTAGAGGATGGGAGACCACATGGAAGAGAATAGTGGGCCCCTGGCTGACAGCCAGCCAGCCCCTCAGTGGCAGAGAAGCTGGCCTATGAGACCAGAATTGACTACAGAAACATGAAAATCCCAGTTGAGGCTAGAACTCTCCTACCCCCCGCCACTGATGATAGACTCATGAACAATAGTAACAGCTTATTGTTTAAGCTGCAGAGATTTGAGGTGGTTTGTTAAACAGTAATTACTCTGGTAAATATTTCAAAGTTTGTACCCTACAGAAATTGTCTGTCCTTTTCAAATGACTGTAAGAGTCCACAAAATTGATCCAAAGCTTATCACACAGAGAGTCATCCAAATTTAGTAGACAACTTTTAAAATTTATATTGTCCTAAAAATAGAAAGTTGTTCTTCTTTAATAAAATTTAAACATTATTCAGGCTATTGGATAATAGAACTCTCCTTACTCTTTGTTCTTTGGAGGACAATCATTGAAATGCCCAGACTTGTGAAACCAATCAAGAAATACAAATGAAAAAATTAGGAGTGGGAAAAGGGTATACAGAAAAAGATTATGACTCCTGTGTTGGAATGTGCTGGATCATTATTGTCAGCTTGGCTGACCTGGAAGTACATTTCCTAGAACCCCCTTTCCTATTTGGTTTTGGATTAGAGTTGGCCAAAAGATGAACTGGTGTAAGAGCGAGCAGTTGGAAGTAATGCTCTAGCTGTCGCTGTGGCATCCTGCTATCTAATATAGTGGAGCCTCAAAGACCCCAAAGCAGCAAGTGTCTGTGTCATCCAGCCCGGTTATGCCAGGGCAGTGGGGTAGGTCGCAGAAAAGCCAAAGAAAGTGCCCAGAGACAGTATGGGAATCACTGTGGAGAGGTAAGCTTACAAGAGACCAGGGACTGCTCCAGTGGGAGTTCAGTGCAGAGGCCGACAGCATCTAAGCTCTGCCAGGCACCACCGCTTCTCCCTCATGGTGCTTTGTCCAGTGGCAGCTGACTGGATGAGTGTCACATGTCCTTTCCACAGTGCCCTCAGTTTTACAACTGTCCCCAGGAGTTTTATATGTTAGGCCTCAGAAGACGTGGCATCATCAGCATTATCTTGCTCGGTTTGCTTTTTTAATTTTTAGTTGTAGATAGATAGAATACTTTTATTTTATGTATTTATTTTTATGTGGTGCTGAGGCTTGAACCCAGTGCCTCACACATGCTAGGCAAGCACTCTACCACTGAGCCACAACCCCAGATCTCCGTTTGCTTTTTATTTTATTTTTTATTCTTCCTCCTTTCCCAAGGTTTCTTTGGCTTAGCAAAATTGGCAGCCTCAGGTTATTCTTATAGACTTTATCAACTCTCCCATTAATCCCAACCCATAATATCAATGTCTACATTTAAACACTTGAGCTCTACCTATATATGCAAATAGAGGATATATATGCACACATATATACAGATATATGTGTATATATAAATTTTATATATAAAAAATAGATAAGGTTTTATATATAAGACCTAGACACACATATACTCATATATGAATGTGTATACATGTATTTCCATCCCCAAGAAAACTAAATGATGACTCACTCAATGATGAGCTCAGAAGTCACTGTGGACCCCATTTTTAAAGTAATGGAGCTAGGGTGCAATCACTTGGCACATGGGTATACTTCAGTTTGCTTTTTTGACAGCTTCCAAGGAGCAAGAAAATATCTTCCTGCAGATGACACTAATTTGCCCTAGTTACCAGCATAAGAGAAAGCCATTGTCCTTTAACATTACAGGTGCTTGGACTTCAGCACAGGCTTGCTCTCATTGTTCCCTTAACTTGGCTGGGTTTTGGAGAACAGAAAGGGAGCATTCAGGGACATGATGTTACACTGTCCCCCTTTGTTTTAGGGGTGACACAGCATCCCATTCCAGTATCTTCTAAGAGTAATCTAAGATAAAGTGAATTAATAAGGAATAATAAATAGCTCAAAGAATTGATGAGAGGGCCCAAGAACTTGGCTTTAAAGCTGCATAGCCAGGAGCAGTGCAGCTGGGGTTGACATAGCCAGGAAAACAACCCTCCCTCCCTACAACGGGACAGTTCTAGAAAAAATGTCACCCATGATGCTGTGGACTTGATACCAGGATTCTGCCATAGCTGCACAAAAGGACCCCTGCATTGTCTTGCTGGAATGTACTGTCTCCTGGTCTGTGATGACCTCATTCTGTTCTCCTCCCATGTTTTAAACTTGAATAAGTAATTGTTATATATCATCTATGGCTGCACCTTAGCTGTAAGGAGTCTCGAAAGTACCTTTTAGTTTTTTAGTCTTTTTTTTTTTTTTTTGTACCGGGGATTGAACTCACAGGTGTTCAACCACTGAGCCAATGCCCAGCCCTTTTTGTATTTTATTTAGAGACAAGTTCTCATTGAGTTGCTTAGGGCCTTTCTAAGTTGCTGAGGCTGGCTTTGAACTCAAATCCTGCCTCAGCCTCACAAGTTGCTGGGATTACACGCATGTATCACCACTATGCCTCGCTAGTATTTTAGTTTTATAAGCATGGCAATATCCTCCAGTCAGGGATATCCTTCTGCATGAATACAACTGTAGTTGAGCCAGTTTGCTTTATTGCTTTTGTGGTGGGGAGAATATACATCATGAGGAGTTGGGGTTTGGGGTATCTTATTGAGAGGGCATTAGAACCGATGGCCAGATTTGGGCATTGGTTGGGTGATTTGTGGAGAGTCTAAGGAAGCAGGGGTTCATTCTGGATTGAATGCTGTCAAAAGTGGGGCAAATCTATTGACTTATTTCAAATTGAAGGGGCTTGTTGAATAAGCTAATTTATCTTATCTACTACAAGTCACATCACATTGAATGGAGAAGCTCTGGTGTTACGCTGAAGTCAGGTACAGTGTGCCGCTGTCCACAATAATTTAATATTTTCTGAAAGTTCAGTCAAAGCAGTAAAGCAAACAAAATAAGGAAAAAAATATTTGGAAAGGAAGAAACTTGCATATAATTGTCTACCTAGTAACCCACAAAAACCAAAAGAAATATTATTAGAAGGAGAATTAAGTAGGACAAATAGGTATAAAATCAGTGTGCAGAAATCGATGCTTATCTTTTAAAATCAATAATCAGCAAAAAGCTGATTTTAAGAAGGCATTAAAATAAGAGATGAAAATATCTAGGAGTAAACTAACATAAGTGAAGGCCCATATAAGTAAAACTGTAAAGCCTTATCGGGGAGCTTGAACGAAAGCTTGACTATATGGTAGGGTGTAGGGCACTTGTGGGTGGGATAACTCAGTAATTATGTCATTTCAGGTGTAATAAAAACCTCTGTGTGTGTGTGTGTGTATGTGTGTTTGTTTGTTTGTTTATTTATTATGTACCAGGGATTGAACTCAGGGACACTTAACTACTGAGCCACATCCCCGGCCCTTTTTATTTTTAATTTTGAGACAGGAATGCACTAAGTTTCTGAGGCTGGTCTTGAACTTGTGATTCTCCTGCCTCAGCTTCCTGAGTCATTGGGATTACAGGCAGGTATTACTGCTTCTGGTTAGATGGCATAATTCTACTTTTTTTTTTTTTTTTTTGGTACCAGGGATTGAACCAGGGGCGCTTAACCACTGAGCCACACCCCCATCCCTTTTTGTATTATATTTTGGGACAGGGTCTCACTGAGTTGTTTAGGGCCTTGCTAAGTTGCTGAGCCTGGCTTTGAACTCATGATCTGCCTGCCTCAGCCTCCTGGGCTGCTGGGATTACAGGCGTGTGCCATCTAGACAGCATAATTTTAAGGTCATCCCAGAAGAATGAAGAAATTTTGGAAGGTTAAGGAGTGATTTACACAGCTGGAAGGGAAGATTTATTATAAAGTAGCATAATTTGGGGCTATTGAATAACAATAGCCCCAAGACAGGCTTAAGTCTATACAATTGGTATAGGATAAAGGCAGAATTTAAATGTACTCACACTCTGCTGAGGATATAGAAAGCTGCAGAATGCACCACTCCCACCCAAATTACAAGAAAATGACAAACAGCAAAATTGTTAATTTTGTTGAGCCCATGAGATAGATGAGGTTGTGAGGCAACCATGTAACCTCAAGAGACAAACTCCTCCAAGGACAGAGGGGCTGTGCAAACTCCTAGCCTGGCAGAGCACAAGAAGAGGGGGCACCATGATGCACAGGGGTGAGAGGAAACCAGCCTGAGTGCCCAGCACTGCCCATCCACGCGTGGGTGCGAGTGTGAACCTGGAGGAGCTGAGGCAGCACTCGGCTGCAGACTCTTTCCCCAAGATTTCCACAGGGTGCTCCCAAAGAACTACAGAGACAGCAGAAGACTGGCTCCCTCCGGCCCATATCCCTGGTGCTGGCAGGTAGGTGGCACTCAATGCTTGCTGGGAGCACAAAATGCCATGTATTTCCCTGGATTCCTCCCTCATAGGAATCAACATCCTTAAGCCACTGCGGGTAGGTAGCAAATTCACTGTCCCACAGAACTTGAAGAGGTCAGTGGGTATGGAAGAGGCACAAAACCTCACTCCTTGGACAGTTTTCCCTGGACAGTAAACGAAGGCCTCAGGAGACTCGAATGGCAAAATATTCCAGGGCAGACTGACAAGGGTACAAAGCTCAAAAGATACATGAAAAGCATTTGATAAAAGTGAGCATCCATTTATGGTAAACCTCATCTAACTAAAACTTCTCACTCTCAAAAAGGGCACCTACTAAAGACCTACAGCCAGCATTGTGTTTAGCACTGAAAGATTGAATCTAAATTGTGGTACATCCGTGCAAGGAAATACTACTCAGCAAGAAAAAAATACAGCCAGCATTGTGATTAGCACTGAAAGATTGAATCTAAATCGTGGTACATTCATGCAGGGGAATACTAACTACTCAGCAAGAAAAAGGGTGAACTACTGATGCACCCGGCAACATGCATGAATCTCGGAAGGATCATGCCAGGTCAAAGGAGCCAGACTCAAAGGCTCTCTACTACAGGATCATGTATGTTGATATTTGGGAAAAGGCAAAACTATAGAGCAGAGAGCTGATCAGTGGTTGGCAGGGGAGGGGGGTGGGGGAGAGGAGGGGGACAAGGGATCAACTCCAGAATGACATAAGGGAACTTTTTTTAAAAAAAATTTATTATTAGTTGTTCAAAACATTACATAGTTTTTGACCTACTATATTTACAAGGGAACTTTTTGGAATGATGGAAATATCCTATCTGTGTATCTTGAATGTGCTGGTGACTGTAAATTGTGCATATTGACCAAAATTCAATACTCTTCAGGGACAAAATTTTCTCTATGTGAATCATATATTAAGAACCTTAACTTTTAAAAATGGTTCAGGGGGCTGGGGATGTGGCTCAAATGGTAGCGCGCTCGTCTGGCATGCGTGCGGCCCGGGTTCGATTCTCAGCACCACATACAAGGATGTTGTGTCCGCCAAATACTAAAAAATAAATGTTGAAATTCTCTCTCTCTCTACCTCTCTCTCACTCTCTCTTTAAAAAAAAATATTTAAAAAAAATGGTTCAGAAAGAAAGTGTCATTCTGAATAATGCTGAAATTATTGGTAAACCATTTGGAATACAACAACTTTCCGTTTCTCTCATGACATAATAAGATGAATTCTAAATGTATTATAGATATGTATGAGAAAACTATTAAAAAACCTTAGAAGTAAGAAGAAAATATAGGTGATGATTATGTAGGAGATAAAAGCATAAAACAAAACAAAGGAGGGAAGAGGTTAATGGGACAGGTTGCCAGAAGGTACAGGGGATGCATCCTTGAGAACAATACCCACTGGAGTCCCCCGCTGCCCTCCCCGCCTCCTTCCTTTTCAGAGTGTGAATGGTAGGTAGTTATGTGGACATTTACCAGTTATTCACCACACTGTGTAGCCCTCTGTGTGTGACCCATATTTTACAATAAGGAAGAAAAAAAGAAGCTAGGGGTAGCACATCTGAAATCCCAGAACCTCGGGAGGCTGAGGCAGGAAGATTGCAAGTCTGAGGCCATCCTGGGCAACTTAGTGAGACTCTACCTCAAAAAGGGATGGGGATTTGTGACTCAGTGATAGAACACCCCTGGGTTCCATCCTAGGACCACACACAAGAAACGCAAGAGGCAAATTTGGGGTCCACTTATAATTTCCTGCATTTTACACACAAGGGTATGTAGGCTAGGAAGGCCAAAAATTTCTCCCATTTCCTAGGTCAAGTTTCCATTCCTTATCCACGTCCTTACAGCCAAAGCAGCTGCATGATTTAGCAAAAATTAATACACTCTGAACTTTTTTTCAGGTGTGTGTGTGTGTGTGGTGCCGGGGATTGACTTCCGGGCCTGGCACATGCTAGGCAAGCATTCTACCACCAAGCCACCATACACCCATTGTTTGAATTTTTTTTTTTTTTTTTTTTTTTTGGAGACAGGGTCTCACTAAGTCGTCCAAGTTGACTTCATACTTGCGATCCTCCTGCCTCAGCCTCCTGAGTAGTTGGAATTGCAGGTGTGTACCTCCACTCCTGGCTGACTGGACTTCTAAAAATTAAGGTCAGTTTGAAAGAACCTGGGTTGCAGATATGAGATATTTAATAAAAAAGAATAAATATTTATGAAATCTATTGACCTGGGACAGAGAAAGCCATTTTATAAAGCAAAAGCAGAAACCATGAAGAAAAAGATGGGTATTTTGAGAGTGTTACAAGCCATATGTGGGTGATAGGATTATGGGTAACTCTTAGTTTTACTATGTGTGTTTTTCTGATTTTTGATATTTTCCAGGTGGAATGTATATCATCTAGGTGACTGGAAAAAAAACCAGTAAATTTAAAAATAAGTCTCATTGTGAGAACAGTGAACCGGAGTATCACGGAGGAAGGCAGCTAACCCAGGAGAAGTGAGGGCTTCGGGCTGCTCTCAACGCTGAGTTTTCACATGAAACCTTATGGGTTTTAAAGGTGGAGAGCAATTGATTAAAGGACCTTGAGCGGATGTTGGTGAGAATGTGGCCACATTAGGATGTTGAAAGAAGATGGGGCTTTGACACCTGCCAGCCTTGGACATGCAGGTTGTAACCTGAACAAAACTGTTTTCCGACCCTGCCTTGCTCATCACAGATGTTAAGGTCCAAAGAAGGCCCAGCACCGGGTGGAAGACAGATGGAGAGCACAGCAGGAAGCCTGGGCCCAGTCAGAGAGGTGAGGGGAGCCCCTCCACCTTCCACCCGGTGACTTACGCGGGAGGATAGGAGACAGCGGACTTGGTGGCATTCCTGCTGGTGGCTCCCGGCACTGCATCCTGCAGCTGGGTGCTCCTCTGTGTCTGAGTTCCCTGTTCTGAGAATTGGTTGGTGTGAAGCGAGAGTGTCCAGCGTGGCATCTTCCTTGATGATCGTCCTCTGGTTAAGCTGTGTTAACTGTGTTCATGGGACAGAGAAAACCTGTGACTGAATGAAATGTACAGAGGTCTGTACCCCGAAAACCCTGGCCTAGTTTTACTCCCCTCTCTGCTCTCTAATATTTCACTGCACCGTTTCTGTCACTCCAGGGGCCTTTGGGACAGTGGCTACTTCTCACCTTGGCACATAAACACCTGCTTTTCCTTCTACAGAGCAGCACCCTCATTACCACATACTCCAGTGTACAAACCAGCTGAGTTCTCTGACACTAGGCATGCTATTTCATGGTTCTGGGCTTGTATAGTCTGGTCAATATTATCAGCTGTCTACTGTGTGCCAGGCGCTGTGCTAAACAGTATGACCCCTCCTCAGAGCATCCTGTTGAAGTCTTGGTTGTTGTCTCCATACAAGAGAGGACTGAGGTTCAAAGAAATGAAATAATTCGCCTAGGTTCACACAGCTAAGTGACAGAGTTGGGATGGGAATGCAGGTTTAACTCCAAAGCCTGATTTTTCTTGTTAAAATATAGAAAAAAATGTATCAATTAGCCTTTTTAAAGTGTATTATTCTGCAGCATTAAATACATTCACTTTGTTAGGCAGCTATCACTACCATCCATATTCAGAATTTAACTTTTCCCATCTAAGACTCTGTATCCATCAGACACCAACTTCCCATTTCCCCTCCCTGGAGTCCCTGGAACTACCCTCCTAATCTTGTCTATGGATTTGACTGCTCCAGCTAGCTTGTGTAAGTACAATCAACCAAATTTGTCCTTTTGTGACTGGCTTATTTTATTGAGCTACTAGTATTTTATCTTTGATCACTACCCAGGCTGGCAGCTGGCAGGTGTCTTTGCTGTAAAGTTATTCTTTATTCTCCTCGTAAAAATAAATATCTTTGAGTCAGTACATCTCTCTTTCCTCACCAACCCTTCACTTACTGAATTCTCAGCATCCGCTGATGTTTCTTTACTGAATTAACTACTATTATGGTTGCTGAATGTCGACTTTTTAGTGTTATTGTCATTTCTTTTGCATCTAGTAGTTGTATTTGTACTATAAAGTACTTTCTCTTTCCATTTATTTTTAACAGCATGGATTTATGAGTGCATATTGTATTCAGTAGTTTTTTCGGGGGGGGGGGATTGATCTCAGGGGCACTCAACCACTGAGCCACATTTCCAGCCCTATTTTGTATTTTATTTAGAGTCTCACTGAATTGTTTGGCACCTTACTAAGTTGCTTTGAACTCACGATCCTTCTGTCTCAGCCTCTGGAGCTGCTGGGATTACAGGCATGGGCCACTGTGCCCAGCTATTCAATAGATTTTAACATGCTACTGTCATTGCCCAGTAGGAGCCACTTCAAAGTGGTTTCTGGTTTTTATTTTTAATTTTTATTTTTTTGGAGTACCAGGGATGGAACCCAGGTCACTTCCCACTGAGATATATCTCCATTTCTTTTTATTTTATATTTTCAGATAGGGACTTGCTCAATGGCTATGTAAGTTGCTGAGACTACCTTGTATTTGTGACTGTCCTGCCTCAGCCTCTTGAGTCCCAGGAATTAGGGGTGTGCCACCAAGCCCAGCTTCTGGGTCCTTTTAACATGACTTCATGATTGCCTGAGCACCTCCTTACTTTATGACATAAAAGGTGCCCCAAGCTCATGTTAGTTTCAACCTGGATTCAACAATCTGAATACAGCAGACCTAGGAAGGTGGTGCACGCCTGTATTCCCAGTGGCTGAGGCAGAAGGGTCTCTCGAGTTCAAAGCCAGCCTCAGCAAAAACGAGGTGCTAAGCAACTCAGGGAGACCCTGTCTCTAAATAAAATACAAAATAGGGCTGGGGATGTGGCTCAGTGGTCGAGTGCCCCTCAGTTCAATCCCCAGTATCCTCCTAAAAAGGCTACCCCTAAATGTTTAAAATGCAAAAACAGAGTAAGTTACTCAGGTTGCTTCTTGGGCCTATTCTCATGCCTGTGCCTGTTTGAGACTTTACCCAGTTTGTTACCAGATTCGTTAAGTAGCAGCCCCCAAGGAGGAAGTGTGCATTTTATGGCCAATTAAGCATTAGCTGTGAACCTGAGCATCCTTGAGAGGGGATACAGAGAGGAGCAAACACTGATGTGCATTGCAGGATTGCAGGGCTTTCTCCTCTCAGACACCAAGGGCCTGCCAGTGTGGGAGCTCTGTCTGGAGGGAGGAGAGTTTTACATATTTCTCTCTAATGGTAACAGAAGTGAGACTGTTGTTGTGAAAAGACACATGGTTTAGAATGCACCATATGGCCCTGAGAGGTGTTCATCACTGCAGCCTCTCATGGCTGAACTCAGAATGGCTCATATTTCTGCATTGATGGAGGATAAGCCACTGACTGCCAGGAAATACCCATTGTAGCAGCTCTTCAGCCATGTAATTTAAAATAATTACTAATTAAATGAAAATAAAATAGAGTCCATAATAACAATAATAACCACTGTAGCATTTGTCATTACCGCTTGCTGGAGCGTTACCTAGGGGAAGATCGCCTGCGAAAGGAGAGGGACTTCCAGGCAGCCAGCGGCTTTGTCACTGCTGTTGAGCAAGGAGGAGGAGCTGCCTCGGTGTTTGGCATCCACAGACCTCATTTTCTATTCCCCCTCTATTGCTGATCTCATGTGGTTTCAAGGAATTTGTTCACTAGTAAAAAAGGCAGGGTGCTATTGAAAAATCAAGGCAAAGGGACCGCCATGGGGCACTTGGTGAGGGATTAATATTGTGGCTGGAAACAACTCACAGACAATTACCTTGTATTTGATGGGCATCTCTCTGATCCTCACCTAAAGGCAAGGCCCTTTTGCAAGAAAGCCTTTGAGTGCGTGTCTTCAACATCAAGTGGCTGGGAGCAAGGGATGTGCACAGTGTCCACGGAGCAGGGTCCTATGACTTACAGAGGTCTGCGGGGACTGAAGAAGGGAAAAAGTGGAGGCTGATCAGCAGGTTTTCTGGTTTTCTTTTGGGGTGGACTAAAAGAATGTGCATTCTCTTCTTCATTCATCCATGCAACAGATGTTTATTAAGTATCTACTATGTGCCAGATGTTGTTTGAGGTGCTGGGAATATTAATTAAGGCAGACATGGCTGCTGACCTCAGGATCTGACAGTCTGCTAGGTAGGGAGGAATATATTAATATGAAAGCAGAAAAGTATTATAGAGGGAAAGAAGAGAGAGCTTGGGAGGATAGCAGAAAAACTGTCAGCAACATGGCATTTCTGAAGGACAATTTGAGAAAGCGCCATTTCTGCTGAGGCCTGAAGTCAAAGGAGAGTTTGGCTAGGTAACTTCTGAGGGGAGAATGTTCCAGGCTAAGGTATGGTTATGGACAAAGGCCCTGAATGAACATGCAACTTAATTTGTTTGAGAAACTAAAGAAAGTCTAGGGTGTATGGATTTCATTCCAAGTTCAATGGGAAGTCTCAAAACCAGGAAGTAGCAGCACCTGGTTTATATCTGTAAAAGTTCAGCCTGGTTGCTGGTGGGGAAGATCAGGGCCTGAGCAGAGGCAGGAAAACCAGGGATGAGTTCCTTTAAGAATTCAGGTAAGAGAGGAAGGTCACTTGCACTAGGGAGATGGCAGGAGATGACCGGAAGGAGAGAGATTGGGTGTTTTTTCATTTAGGCAGCAGAATGGACTTGGGATGCTCAGGAGAAGGGAGGAATCAGGGCACAGATACTTGGCTTGAGCACTAAGGAGAATGGTTGCACAGTATGCTCAGGTGTGAAATATCAGAGGACAAATGAACCTGGGGATTAAAGTATTTGGGTTTTAAATTATGGTTAAATATATGTAACATTAAACTTACCATTTTGACCATTTCTAAGGGTGCAGCTCAATTGTATTTCTTGCACAGTCATCATTATTCTCTGTCTCCAGAACTTTATCATCTTTCCTACAGATGTCCCCTACCCTTCCCCAGCCTCCACTTAGCATTCTGTTTTATGAGTTTGGCTGCTTCGGATGCCTCCTAGAGGTCCCATTGTGGTTGGTACACTAGTACCAACTGGATTTCAGAAGAGACCTCCTGCTTAGTCTGAATCCTACAGGCCAGGGTGCGCAGCAAGCTCTTTAGCAATAATTTATCATGGTGGACCTTCCATGTTTATTATTATTATTATTATTATTATTATTATTATTATTATTTGGTACTAGGGATTGAACCCACAGATGCTTTAACACTGAGCTACATTCCCAGTCTTTTTTTAATTTTTTGAGACTGGGTCTCCCTAAATTGCTTAAGTCCTGGCTAAGTTGCTGAGGCTAGTCTTGAACTTGAGATCCTCCTGCTTCAGCCTCCGGAGTCGCTGGGATTACAGTCATGCAACCCCATGCCTGACTCCATGTTTGCTCTTAAAGGTTCCTATTCCTACCCGGCTGCTCACTATTTGAGGATATGACCATTCTGGTGAACACTCTGCACCTGGTTCTCTCCTTTCTAATCCATGTTGTTGCTTAGTAGAAAATTAATGAAGAATAACCAAATATGAGCTGCAAACAAAAGTGATGGGAAAAGGGAAGTTTATTGTCGTTTTGGGGGGAAGATATATCTAGTGAAAATCAAATACTTTTGACAATCTTTAGAGTGCATGGAAGGCATTTTGTTTGTTTTTTCCTTTTCTTTTTGGTAACAAAGAAAATGCAGTTTTAAAGTGTTTTCCAATTTCTCTCTGAGCTCCCTTTCATTCTCTGATTTCTTAACTCCTAATGGGGTAATATAAACCAGTTTTCTGTCATCTTAGTATTCTTCAAAGCTGTCGATTTACTCTGAACACAACGAAAGCAAAGATGTTATTAAAATAAAACAACTTCCAATTGAGCTGCTAATAAATGCTGAAATGCATCCACATTTTGCCTATTGATTATCTCCAGCTGACAAAAGCAAACACAAGCTTGTACGGCATGCTGCCTGTGGAAATGAAAGATTTAATTAGATGAAAACCGAATGAGCTGGAAGATCTACTGCGCTCGGGCCTCCAATGATTGTTATTCATAATTGGCTGTTTGAAATGTCCCCCCTTCTTGAGCCTTTTCACTTAAAAAATTCCCCACAGTGCATTAAGACAAGCTCATTGTTAGACTCTTTCCCCCTGTGCGTTTCCCCAGCTCAAGGTTGTGGACTAGAATGAGCCCTGTCAGGCCATAAATCAGGTGTAATAGAACATCTTAAAATTGAGAATTGCAAGCAAGAGCGGGGAGATTGGTTCCTCTCCATCTCAGGCCCATCTCCAAATGCTGGAGGTGGGAAAGAGGTGCTGGTGGAAGATGTAAGAAAAGGTCCATAAACTCAGAGAGTGGAGTTCTTTAGAACTCACTGGCTCTGTAAGTATCTGCATTTAAAGTTTAGTGTCTGGTAAATGCACTGATAGTTGGCGGCGGGAGTGTATTAAGAAGTTGGTATTTGCTGTGCCAGGAATGTTTCAAACACCTTTCAGGAATCTTGCTTTTGGGAACTCCACCTAGACAGGTTTCCTGCTTGGAAACCCAAGCATATGGCGAACCCTTGAAGGCTCTGCTTTCTTTCTTCACACAAGGGGGATGTGGATTGTGCCTTTCTCATGGGTTAGTTATGGGGTAAAGCTTTTGGCACAGAGATGGGGCAAATGGGAAGTACTAAATGACTGTCAGCTCTGACCCATCATCCCTTACACATCTGCAGGTCCCAAGAAGAAGATAACATTTCTTTTATTTCCCATAGCACCTTGGCCAGCGTCATATACTTCTGCCCACTATAAAAATTAAAGGCCATATCAGTGGCTCAGTATTTAGATTCTCAGAGATTTGAGTGGGAGTTGACAGACATTCAACTAGTATATATTTAAAATCTTCAATTGTTTTTAAAATATCACATTGTGAACAGGCACGGTGGCTCACACCTGTAATCCCAGCAGCTCGGGAGGCTGAGACAGGAGGATCATGAGTTCAAAGCCAGCAATAGCAAGGTGCTGAGCAACTCAATGAGACCCTGTCTCTAAAGAAAAGCCAAAATAGGGCTGGGGATGTGGCTCAGTGGTCGAGTGCCCCTGAGTTCAATCCCTGGTACTCTCCCAATAAATAAATAAATAAATAAATAAGCACTTTGTTTTTCTGATTACAAAGCAGTAACAACTGATCCTTGTTGAGAATGGTGGTCAAAAGGGCAGGTACATGGAAGCTAGACTACAGGTTGTAGGGCGGGCCTAAGAGGGCTATAGTTAGGCTCCCTTTCTTAGGCTTCTGGCAGGCTATGTTTTTAGTATGTGGTCAAAGTCTTGAACACTCAGATTCAGCATATGGATTCAAAGTCATAAGCATCTGCTCATGCACCTGTCCTTTATGTAACCTGTTGGCATTCTGCCTCTTGGTCTGGTCTGCATATAAAAAGACCTATGGCAAGACTCAGCAGGGAGGGGCTGCTGCCACATCTGAATAAAGCATGTCTACTATCCTAACTGTGCCTCACATCTTCTTCCACCTGCCAAGATCCCAAATCTGTTTCCCAGGGTCTAAGCCCCTGCAGGACCCTGGTGCACGGTCCTGCTCCCCACCAATGGAATCAAAGGACTGTATGGAGATTCCATGAGTTAGTATGTATGCAACATTTGGAATGGGGTCTAGGACAAAATATGTGCTCAATAAACACTGACTAGTATTAAAATATAGCCCCCCAATGCTGGGAGCCATTAGCCAAGTAAGTATGACAATTTCCTTGCCAGCGTACCCCATGTTGCAGTGACATTGAATGTACTTAACCTTGCTCAAGGACCAAGGCAGATTAGGGTGTTCCCGGTTTTAAGATAATCTTGTTTAGGGCGTTCCCAGTTTAGGTTCCAGGTTTAAGGTTTAAGATTATTCCTGCTGGGAATAGGGCGTATCCTGCTGCCTGAGTTCCCCTTGAGTTCTCACGGGATTCAGACAATATATTTTGGAGATACAAGCCCAGTGGAGGTGAATTTGGGAGAGAAGGTGGATTTGGTCAGAGAACGTGGATTTCCCCAGAACGTGATTGTAGACGGCTGGTGTGAGTTCGGGAATAAAGAGTTGCTGTTTGAATCTACAAGCTGTGTGGTGGCTCGTGATTGTGTGCCCAGCCAGACTGCGGCATTTGTGCCCAGCCAGACTGTGGCATTTGGTGGCCCGTATGGGGAACTTCTGAAGCCTGGAGGTAAGTGAAATTGCTCGCCCCTGAGGAAGAGCGAAAGAATGGGTGACCAATTCAAAAAACAATGTGTTATTGTTTTGATTTATTTTGTTTTTGTTTTGAGCTGCCTGTTCTTAGAACTTTCTCAGGCAAACTGGGGAAAATGGTTGACTCAAGATTTGAAGTTGTTCGCCTCCGAGGAAGAGAAATTGTTAGAGGAAGGAGGCACCCCAGTAAGACCAACAACAGTTAGGGCATATGTTGATACAATACAAAAATGTAGCACATGGCCTTTTAAAGACGAGTTATTAAGTATACCAATGGGACCATCATGGTATCCTGTAGAAGGATTTTTCTTCAACAAGAGATGGCTAATTCTGTTTACTACATTTGTCTAAGATCTTGGTTTTTACAGACATCTGATTAATTTACAAAGCTAAAGTGTTAAAATATCAACCAGTAAATATAAAATCAAGTACTCTTACTTATTAAGTTCCATAAGGTAATATATTTAAACATTATGTGTGTTTTCATAAATTGGTAAATGGAAAAAGGTTTAATATTGCTTTGTGTCTGTGTCTTTGCTAAAACAAGGTTACTAAGTGTTAAGATTCTATCATGTGTAATTTATATACAAAGAGTAAAAAAAATTTCAGTTGGGTTTCAATTATAGTATTATAGTATCATAAAAAACATGAAAGTCTTTCATTTTATTAAAGTGGAGTAATTTGTCTAAATCAGAAATTTTATAAGAGTTGTTTCAAAATGTGAATTTATAAAAAGGGTTAACGGTTAAAAGAGATAGAAAAAGATTGAAGATGTGGAAATATATTTTAATATAAAAGGTTAAAGGAAAAAGAAATGTTTCTAGATGAGATAATCTCTGTGTGGTAAAGTAAAAAGTTGTAAAATGCCATTTAAAAAGATTTTGAGGAAACTAGACTTACTTTAAAAGTTTGAGAAAGGAAGAAAGAAGAAAAAGATATTTGTACATGGCAGATTGAGACAAAGCTTCTCAATGGAGTTAAAAAAAAAAAGCCTTTGGTTGAAGGGCAGCCATGTAAACTAACATTAAAGCGATTTAAACAGAATCTAAGCCTTGTTTAAAAGAGTGAAGCTGTAGGTGGTGAAAAAGTACATTTAAAAGTACAGTATAGATGATAATTAAAAGGCTTTAAAAGGTTAAATTGAAGGTGGTCGAGATACCTTCATGGCAGAAAAAAGATTGCTTTATTGCATCATTCGAAGCCTAGTTAATCTTAAAGGCATTACTTTAAAAAAATGGGAAGATAATAAGAAAAGATATTTAGATAAAGAAGATTAAAAATTTAAAGTGAAAAACTTTAAAGACAGAAGTGTAGAAAGTTAAAAACAAAAAAAGATAGAAAAGATGTAGAAAGATAAAAAAATGTAGGAAGACAAAAGTTTTAAACCCACAAAATAGGAAGAAAAAAAAACTAGGAGGAAAATAAGCAACTAAGGGTAAATATACAAACCTTAGGAAAAAAAAAAAAAACTAGAAGATAGAAATAAGATAAAAAATGGTTGAAAATATCAAGTAAGGTATTACAGATAGAAAATGCAAAAAGCTAAGACAACTATTAGATACAGACATACTTATTAAAGCAAAAAGAGGAAATTGGAAGGGGGTATATATCCCCCAAAGATAAACTTAAAATAACGCTTTTTACACTAAACTTTTTAAATTTGGATTCATAAGGACTTAGTGCTGCGGAAAGACATATGTATCCAAAAAATGTACATAAGCCTAAGGTACTTTGGAAAGATATTCTAACAGGACAATGGAAAGGTCCTGACCCAGTGATTGTCTGGAGTCGGGGTCTGTTTGTGTTTTTCCACAGGGAGAACAGCAGCCCATTTGGATTCCAGAGAGATTAACTAAAACAGTTTCTACAGATCGAAAAGAAGATGATCTGACTCAAATCCATAACAGCTGATATCCAGAGCTCCAGCTTGGCCATTCTTACATCTGCGACAGTGATTAACTAGTGATGCAATTTTTCCTTGCCAGCGCACCCCATGTTAATTGTGGTAGTGCTGACATATCTTTGCTGATGGTGTCACCAGTGATGCAATTTTTCCCAAGGAGCCGTCAATTGGCTTGGTGTCGTGGCATTTCTGTATCCTCCTCCCTTCTGCTAGTGATGGTCTAAAATTTGGGGGCCAATGGCTTATGCTGGACCGGTAGTCAGTGACGGGTATGATCCAATTGCAGTGGTATCAACCTAAGACAGGAGGCTGACGCCTAAAGGTCAGTTTTCCGATGACGGGTAAGAACCATATGTTGAATTGGACAACCTACCAGGCACGGTCCATAAGCCACATTAACCTCACTCCCCCACTGGCACCAAGGCCAAATTTGGGGGCCAACAGAGGTGAGGCAAAGAACCTCACCCCCCCACTGGTGCATAGACCTATCCACAAGTATGGCTCTATGCTGGACCGGTAGTCAGTGACGGGTATGATTCAATTGCAGTGGTATCAACCTAAGACAGGAGGCTGACGCCTAAAGGTCAGTTTTCCGATGACGGGCAAGAACCATATGTTGAATTGGACAACCTACCAGGCACGGTCCTTACGCCACATTGCTTGTTGTTTAATTAATCAGAAGGGGGGAGATGCTGGGAGCCATTAGCCAAGTAAGTATGACAATTTCCTTGCCAGCGTACCCCATGTTGCAGTGACATTGAATGTACTTAACCTTGCTCAAGGACCAAGGCAGATTAGGGTGTTCCCGGTTTTAAGATAATCTTGTTTAGGGCGTTCCCAGTTTAGGTTCCAGGTTTAAGGTTTAAGATTATTCCTGCTGGGAATAGGGCGTATCCTGCTGCCTGAGTTCCCCTTGAGTTCTCACGGGATTCAGACAATATATTTTGGAGATACAAGCCCAGTGGAGGTGAATTTGGGAGAGAAGGTGGATTTGGTCAGAGAACGTGGATTTCCCCAGAACGTGATTGTAGACGGCTGGTGTGAGTTCGGGAATAAAGAGTTGCTGTTTGAATCTACAAGCTGTGTGGTGGCTCGTGATTGTGTGCCCAGCCAGACTGCGGCATTTGTGCCCAGCCAGACTGTGGCACCCCAAAATAACAGATCACTCATTCTAATGGCCCTCAGATAATTGGCATATGTGTATACATATGTGTGTGTGTGTATATATATATATATATATATATATATATATATATATATATATATATATACACACACATACATACATATATATAACATTTCTTTCATAGCAATATATATATATATATATGTATATATATATATATATATATATATTATATATATACACACATACACATATACATACAGGCTCTTTATTTAGTTCTTAATGCCATTGCATACTGTGCTCAGTGATTTGCACATATTATCTCATTTAATTAACATAGTAGTCCTATAAGGTAGGTGATACTATTATCCTTTTGTTTGTTTGAGATGAGTAACAGAATAAGTAAGGTTAGGTGATTTTTCTAAGGTAATATAAGTGAAGGAGCTAAGATTCAAATGCAGGTCTCTGATTCCAGAGTTTCTGCACTACCTTAGAAGCCTGACACTGAATTCAGACAATGCAGCTCGTGTGAAAAAGACAGAAGTGTGATCTAAATTGACTCCATGCTATGACTGCAGCTCTGATAATCAGGCCCCAGATTCTATCTTGCCATAGTAATTTGGACATTGAAACAAAGCTGGCACAGGAGGAGAAACCCTGTCATCTCCAGCACAATGCCACATGTTAAATAGACACTCAGGAAACCTGGATGAGTTCTTCTAAGAAGTCTCTATTGAGTGCTTATATGTTCAGGTCTGATTCTTCATGTCTTATTATGCTGCGTTTATGTGGCCCTAGAATCTCAGGCTACATATTTCCCTTTAATATCTTGTCCCTTTAGTCACTACTACTGTATAAAACTACCGTGATGTGTTCTTGTGTTTCAAATGCAATTTCCAGTCAAGTCAAGCAGATAAATAATGTCAATGAAAATATCTTTTGCAGATGCTGACAGTACTTATCCATCCAGAAATGAGGAGATAAAGGATGAATAAATGTTTAATTCTATTTTGCATGTTAATGTAACCATGGAGCACTCTTGGTCACCAAGCAAATTAATTCTCACAAAATGAGAGTCAGTGACACACTGTCTGTGCTGAACTGTTGTCCATTGAATCAGCCACCCTGAGCATGGTATTGTAGAAGAAGCAGGTTTCCAAATCCATGACCAACTGTGTTGCATTAGCATATTGGAAGGGTCCTTGGAAAAGCCAGGGCATTGTTTGCTAGCTTCCTGTTGGTTCTTGGCACAGTGTGGAGTTGGTTATGCAGTGAAGTTTCCCTTCCCTTGTGAGGGGAGGTGCAGGGCAGGATTTAGAGTCTCTGACGTGGAGGCTAGTTTCCTCAGCCCCCAGCTGTGTGACTTTTACAAGTCACAGCCTCTCTGAGCTTTACTTGGTTCATCTGCAAAATGGAGTTGTGACTAATAATTATACATATTTTAAATTAAGATAAAATACACATAAACTAAAATGAAAAATCCTATTTCTAAGGGCACAAGTTCAGGAGACTAATAATTATATCTAAATATAATTGTAATAGTACCAATATCACCATCACTTGCCTAGAAGAGTCATCATGATGATTAAATAAGGAAAAAAGATGGTAAGATGTCTAGTAAAAATAAAGTCTCTTGCAGATACCAGTTGTTACGGTAGGTATGACCTCATTCCCCCCCTTGACTTGGTTTCCCCACTGGGGACTTAGACTTCATATGCCTCACTCCTAGCACTTTGTGAAATGTGAATTCTTACCTGGCAGACGTTTCCGTCTCAGTAGGGAGACAAGCCTTATGCAAAAAGACTAAGTTTTCTCTAGCGAGACAAGCTTCATTATGCATACTTTATCACCCAGGGAGGGAGTCACAGGTAAAATCAGTGTGGCTTTTTGTGATTCCCCATATTTCTCTCCATCTATCTCTATCTTTATCTCTTTCTCTATCTCTATCTACACCTATATGTATATCATATCTTTCTAAATCTATATCATCTCTATCTGTATCCATATTCATTTATTTAAAAAGTATTTATCCATTACCTCCAAAGTGCTAGGCACTATTTGAGGTCCTAGGGATACAGCAGTGAATGAGAGAGCAGAATCCCCTATGGGGCTTACATTTCAGTGCAGAAGGCAGACAACAAGTCAGTAGATATAAGTTATCAAGTAGGAAGTGACAGATACTATAAAGAAAAATGGCACAATGTAAGGACATGGAGAGTGAGAAAGGTCACTCTCTTTAAATGGAATGGTCAGGGGACGGCTCTCTGAAGAGTAATGTTTAATCAGAGACCTGAATGAAGTAAGGAGATCAGCATGTGCAAGTCTGCGGGAAAAAAGCAAATCAAATCCAACAGCACATTAAAAAGATTATTCACCATGACCAAGTGGGATTCATTCCAGGGATGCAAGGATGGTTCAACATAGGCAAATCAATAAACATTCTACATCACATCAACAAAATGAAGGACGAAAGCACCTGATCATCCCAATGGATGTAGAAAAGACATCTGATACAATTCAATGTCCCTTCATGATAAAAACTCTCAAATTGGGAATAGAAGAAACATACCTCAATGTAATAAAAGTCATACATCACAAGACAGAATCATACTGAGTGGAAAAGCTGAAGGATTTTTCTCTAAGATCTGAAATAACACATGGATGCCCACTTTCACCACTTTTAATCAACAAAATACTGAAAATCCTTGTGAGAGCAATCAGGCAAGAAAGAAATGAAAGACATCCAAATTGGAAAGGAGGAAGTCACATTATCACTGTCTGTGGATGACATGGTTTCACATACACAACCAAAGATTCCACCTAAACTCAGCAAAGTTGAAGGATACAACACACAAAAAGAATAAGCAGGATTGTTATAAATGGCTAGAAAATTATGTGAAGTAGAAATCAAGAAAGCAATCCTGTTTACAATAGCTAAAAATATTAAAATACTTAGGAATAAATGTAACCAGAGACTTTAACCAAAAAGATTTCTACAATGAAAGCTGTAAAACATCAATGAGAGAAATTAAAGTGGGCACACCAAAAACAGAATGACATCCCATGTTCATGGATTGGCAGAATCAATTTTGGCAAAATGCCTATGCTACACAAAGTGCCGTATAGATTCAGTACAATCTCTATCAATCAAAATACCAGGGACATTATTCACACTACTAGAGAAAACAACCTTAAAATTTATATGGAGACACACACACACACAGAGACACCCACCCCCAACCAAACCCAAATAGCTAAATCAATCTTAAACAAAAAGGATAAACAGGAGACATTAAACTACCTGACTTCAAAATACATTACAAATCTACAATAAAAGCTTTAATAATCAGTGCTGGGAAAATTGGATATCCACGTTCAGAAGAATGAAACTAGACCCCTACCTCTCACATATCCAAAAAAAAAACCAAAAAACAAAAAAACCCAAACCACTCAAAATGGAGTCAAGACCTAAATGTAAGACCCCAAGCTGTAAAACTACTAGAAGAAAATAGGGGAAACTCTTCGGGGCATTGGAAAGGACCAAGATTTTTTTGGATAAGATTCCCAAAGCATGGGAAATAAAAGCAAATGAAATTATATCAAACTAAAAATGGAAAATAACCAACAAAGAAAATAAAATCAACAGAGTGAAGAAACAACCTGCAGAATGGGAGAAAATATTTTCAAACTACACAACTGACAAGAGGTTAATTAACCTGGATATATAAAGGACTCAAACAACTCAATAACAAAAACAAAAGCTAAACCAAGTCACCGAATGTTGGGCCCGTGAGTTGGAAAGTAGCCTATGCTGCCTTATGTGAGGGGCTCTCAGGGCTCAGCACACTGAATCCGGATATTTGTGGTTGGAACACTAACCAGGCTCCGCCCCATCACCATGGTAACCTGGCCACCTTCAGTTGCACAGCATGTTCCTTCCCTTCTGCTTTTTTTTAAACCACTGATTTATTTATTAGCCCATTGGTTGCTGCTCATAAATGTGTTGCTAGCTGCGCATAAAAGGCTTGCCTATGAATAATAAAGTGGAGTTCCCTGAAACTGGTCTGGGTGGTCCTCCGGGGCCTGGGCTCCCTGTGGTTTCTTTCTGTGAATATCCTAGAGACAGCCCTGGGCCATGGTGTCAAGATGACACACAACACCTACCATTGTGTTCTGTGTTCCAACCAGCAGGAAGGGGAGAGGAACCGGAGGGCAAGGCTGGTTAGTTTTAAGGGTGTAACCTTAGAATCATAGACATCGTTTTACCTTCCATCGGCCATAGTGTTGCCAGACTTAGCAAATTCAAAAACCAGTTAAATTTGATTTTCAGCTCACAATCAGTTTTTTTTTCCCCAAATGAGACTAAAAATGGAAAATAACCAACAAAGAAAATAAAATCAACCAAGTGAAGAAACAACCTGCAGAATGGGAGAAAATATTTTCAAATCACTGGACTTTTAATTTGGGACATATTTATACTCAAAAGTTATTGGTTGTTTACCTGAAATTCAAAGTTCACTGGGGGTCCTGCTTTTCACCTGCAATTCCACCTGGCCATAACCTGGTCACAGGAATCCACCTCTTTGCAAGATGGTGGGAAACGTCACCGTGAGCTGGTTGGTAATGTGTCCATCCACCACTTGGTGCTTCAATTGCTTTGAAGGAAGAAGGGAAGAATAAATGGGGCGGGGGAAGGGAGGCGATGTGTATCGATTAGCAGTCTTTGCCACAAGGGACATGGTCTCATTCATCTTATATTAGTATTTATGTTCAAGTACTGGATAAAGAAGACCAAAAAAGCTTCCTGCTCTCAAAAAGTTTATATATTAACATAAGCTGCAGTAACATTGTAACATGTAGAATTTCAGGTAGTAATAAAGAAGTTCTGAAGAAAAATATGGCCAGGTTCCAAATTTGTTAGGGAAGCTGCTTTTTATTTTATTTTTTTTCGTTGTCAATGGACCTTTATTTATTTATTTTTAAATTTATTTTTATGTGGTGCTGAGAATTGAACCCAGGGCCTCACACATGCTAGGCAAGTGCTCTACCACTGAGCCACAACCCCAGCCCTGGGAATCTGCTTTTATACGGGGAAGTTTCCTTGGGGAGAAGACACTTGAGCTGAGACCTGGTCACGTGAGGGGACAGCCAGGGGCATGGACTTCTTCTGGACCAGCTGGTACAGACGCCTCAGTCTTGGCATGCTTCAGGAGCTAGGGGAAGTCCCATGTAGCTGGCATGCAGGGCCTGAAGTGGACGGCTTAGAAGGCCATGACAAAGAATTGTTTTAAATTCTAGGAAAATTACAAGCTCCTGGAGGATTTGAAACAAGACAGTCATGTGCTTTGACTTTCAAATTTTAAAAAGCTCACTGTGTGCGGGTGTAGACAGTGGGCTGCATCAATAAGAGGGGAAGGAAGGAGAAGCAGTAGGCGGATCTTCCAGTGCTGCCATTTGGATGGGGTCCTGGGGCAGGGGGAGGGAGAAGTGGCAGGAGCCAGGAAGTGCAGGTAGGCACCTGGGTCCTCACCTTACAGAAGAGAGGCTCCGAGCTGGAGCTGGACTCTGGGTCTCTGGGACTCCAGCGGTCCACGTTCCCCTAGGTGGTGGCGGGGCACGTGGTCTTGCTGCTTTGAGAGTGGCAGCCCGGATTCTGACGTTGCAGTAGGAACAAGAGAGAGAACAGGGGAGTGAAGGGGACCGCGTTCTCCGTTCCACATGTAGTTCTCTCCAGCACCCAATTCTGAGACTCCGGATCCGAAGTAATCTTGTTATTGGCTTCCTTAGAACGATGTCTTATCTCACCCTCTACGGAGAAAAGAAAGCGTCTGTGCCAACTGCATCATAGTTGGCAACTCTGATACCAGTAGAAATGTCAACTCTGGCAAGAAGGAGGTGACGGGTTTTATTCTTTGTGGTCATCAGGCCCTGGGGTGTAGAGGAAAGAGGCTCTGACACAGCAGCCACACCTGGTTTTTTTTTTTTTGCATCTGCAAAGTGGGACCCTGGAACAGCTGCTCCACATAGCTGCTGAGCTCTTGAAGAGAGAGGGAAATGTACCTGAGGGGACCCGCAGCCAGTACATGGGATTCTACTTCCCTTCTTTTGCACAACCAAGCAGGCATGGTTGCTGGATATGAAAGGTTTTATGGGATTGTGGTTGCTCTCAACATGCGTCTTTATCTTCCCACCAGCTCCCTTAGGATCCTAATCTTTTCAACATTCCCCACCCCCTTCCCTCCTCTTTCTATCCTGTCCTGAGGCCTGGAGCCACAGACCCCATGGCCTACTTGGAAACTGGAATGAAGAGCAGAGGAGGAAGGCTGGGAGGAGGGGTCGGGAAATACGGAAGGCCCTTCCATTAGCCTGATCCCTACAGGAGGGCAAAATATTGATTAAAGGGAAATGCCTTATGAACTTATTGTTCCCTCTTCCTTCCAGAAGCACACAGCTGATAAGAAGCAAATTAGGAGTGTAAGTTCCTCCCCACCAAGTGCTACAGAGACAGAGCTGGCCTTCTCCTGTTGGCCAGTTAGGCTCAACCCACAGCATTAACACAGGTGGAAGTCATCACTGCCTCACTGAGGCTGACAGAGACCAGAACCAGAATCTTCAAAAGGGACGGGGAGATGCCACAAGGCCTCTGGCTGCTGCTGAGGGTGGGTGGGGAGCAGATCTCATTTACTGGGTTTCAAATGTAGGCCAGCTGGCCAGAACTTACTTGGATGTAAAGATTCATAGAGCTGTGGACTCACAGCAGGAAGAAGAGCTTTAGAAACCAGGAGAGCTCTTTTTTTTCTACAAAGAAGGATACTGAAGCCCAGAGAGGGTGGCAAAATAAGTAACTTGCCCCAAATCATACAGCTCAAAGCTCTTGGTGGTCTTTGGGGTCAGAGAGAGAGAGAGAGAGAGAGAGAGAGATTCAAAATTTAAGTCTATCACTATATTTCTTGGTTAAGTTACTTATTTTTCTAAAGGTTTAGTTTCTCACTTAAAAGGTGGTGCTAAGGGCTGAGGCTGAGGCTCAGCGGTAGTGCACTTGCCTGGCATGTGTGAGGCACTGGGTTCAATTCTCAGCACCACATAAAATAATAAAGGTCTATCAATGACTAAAAAAAATGCAAAAATTTTTAATACTTAATAGGGCGATTATGAGGTCTAACAGGGAAACCCATTTGTTGTGGCTTAGATATTAGGTGTCCCCCAAAAGCTCATATGTGAAACAGTACAAAGAAGTTCACAGGTGCATTAATCCAATGATAGGGATTAACTGGGTGGTAACTGTAGGCACTTAGGGTGTGGCTGAGGGAGTGAATCATTGGGGTATGACTTTGGGTATATATTTTTTCTGTGGTGAGGGGAGTCTCTCTCTCTGCTTCCTGATGTGATGTCCTCAGCCACTCTCCTCTGCCACACCCTTCCACCAGGATATTCTGACTCACCTTAGGCCTGAGGAATGGAACCAGCTGTCTGTGGACTGAGACCTCTGAAACCATGAGCCCCAAGTAAACTTTTCCTCCTCTAAAATTGTTCTTGTCAGGTCTTTCAGTCACAGCAGTGAAAAAGTTAACATACCATAGTAGGGAACTCGGTGCTTGACACTTAGTAAGTGCCGAGTAAATATTGCTGCTTTTCTTTTCTGTGCTGTTAATGATGATGTATTTTGGGGGTCTCAGGGATGGGCCAGTAGGATAATCCGTCTATTGTTAACATGCTTCAGGCCTCTTTAAGGATGGGGGTTGATTTGTGTTCCCCCGTAAGGGCTGACTCCTGGTGCCTGGGAGCGTATTTGGAAATAGGGTCTTTGCACATGTAATTAAGCTAAGATGCAGTCATAGGAGTCGGGTCAACCTTCACCCAATGACCAATGCTAAAGAACTGGATTTCTTTCTTCTTTATAAGAAGTGGGAAGCCTGGATTCAGACATCTGGGAAAACCTGTGTGGAGACAGAGGCAGAGATTGGGATGACGGTGCCACAAACCAAGGTGAACACAGAAGGTGTTCTGTCTTCAGGTGAGGTGAGGGCCGGGAGAGTATCAATCTCCCCACACAGAAACAAGGAAGGGTTCTGTCTAGAGCTTTTAAGGGACCTGCCAGCCACCTGATTTAGGACTTTTAGCTTCCCCTCTGGGCAACACTCAGTTTCTGTAGTTTCAAGCCACCCATCTGTGGTGATCTGTTATGGTGGCCCTAGGAAACCAGTACAGAGAATCTCAGTGAGAGGGATCCTGCTTTGTGCCCCCATTTAGGCATCTAGTGGATACTGTGAGCATTCAGGTGTGAATCAGCCACTGAGCAATAACTCCCCACAGAGATCTTGGAATTTGCCTCCTGACTTGGTGATGCCCGAGGCCCACGCACGTGTTGGTTGTAGGGGACACAAGTGCCACAGTTGAGGAGAGCCAGAGTCGTCATGGGTGGGGCAGACGTTGGAGATCACAGAATGGCAAGCACACACTTGGAAGAGACCAAGGGGACACTATTGGTCAGAGGACAAAGATGTCTGTGGCTAATCTGTCCCAGTTGTGTTAACTCCCTCTCCTTCCCTGTCGAGTGGGTGTTGGGGGGAGACTCGGAGACACTTGCTGGGGTTGATACAGGTGTGGAGAAGGCCTCTTTCTTCAGGTGAGGTGAGGGCCGAGAGAGTATCAGTTCTCCACACAGTGAAGTTACACCAGGTGCCTGAACTTCCCAGCATCAGCCAGGTGTCTGTGAGTTCCTTTGTGTTGCCCCAGGATGGTCCTGAGAGATGGAGGAGTCCTTTTCTAGGACAGAATCCCACCACCCCTGATGCCCACTAGCGCCTTCTCCTCTGCTTCTTTTTTCCCAGCAGTGGGGCTGGCAGGTGCACACCAGGTTCTCCCCCACAGAGCTGTACCTCCAGCACCGAGCAGCTCTGAAGTTCTCTCCTGCCTTCTTCCACCATAAGGGAAACAAAATTCACAGACAGAAACCATGAATCAGTTTCATTGTTCACTGCCAGAGATACTACTATGGGAAGTACTAGGATTAGCTTTGAAAGAAGAGATAATACATCAGGAGAAGGTAGGCAGTTTTCCCAGTTCCTGATTCAGGGGTGAAGGCCAGTGGGAGGTGGGGGCAAGGGCCTGTTCAGTGAGGGGCCCATCCACCAAGGACTTCTGTGCCTGGGCTGAAGTTTGTTGTTTGGACTGCTGGACTCCAATCAAAACCAGTGCCATTTCGACTCTGAACCTTTGCAACCCAAATCAAAAGAGTTACATCATTAGGATTCCCTAGGCCATCCGCTCAGGGGAAGGCTCGATTCTTAGCCCATTGATGGAGAAGCCTTGTTAGGCGAAAATGTGAGACAGGGAAGTGATCAGTCAAGGAGGCAAGAGTCCAGTGGCAGCTCGTGGCAGGCTGGGCAGTCAGGGAAGGCACTGAAAGGTAAAGAGTCTCTGCCCAGTGCTTTGAGAATTGGACTCTGGCCTGCAGGATGAGGGGCTTTTGAGGATTGCTGCAGAAGAGAGTCCCCTCACGTGGAGTGTCCACTGCTGGCAATTCCAGGGAGACAGAGAGAGGATTGATGGTTTCTAGAGGATGGGGAGAGGGAGGAATGGCAACGGATTTTCTTTTAGCGTGAAGTGAATAGGTAGAAGTGGTGAGAAACCAGGTGGACTGTGGTTGTACAACATCGTGTTACTAAATACCCCCCCCCAATTGTAGACTTAAAGCATCACATTTTATATTATGTGAATTTTAGTTCAAAAAAACAGAAACTCAGACAGAACTCTTTCTCTGCATGGCCTCTGTGGACAGACAGCCGGCTGCGCTTTGAGCCAATGCAGTGCCCTCTATGTGGACACCTCTATCTTCTGGCCTGCCCTGTCCTTCCCACTCTGAGAAGAGGCCACAGAGCTGCCTCCACCAACCCCACCTGATAGTGAGCATGGGCTTCCTGGGACCCTCACCCACGTGTAAGTCCTGATCCTGCCACCCACAGGGTGGATCTGAAGCCACATGTCCCTGGGCTTCGGTTCCCTTCTTTGTTAAGTGGGGATGACAATGTCTACCTCACAAGGTTGTGGGGGAATGAACTAAGTGTGTCAAGTATTTATCACAACGCAGGACACATCATCACCACTCAGTAAGTGGAAGTGGCTATACAAATAATAATCCTGTTGTCTACACCATCTGCCCCAGCAGAGTTTGGATTGCCAAGATCCAGGTGTAGAAAGAATTTTTTTCTAATGGGGTGACTATTTCATGCACAACCAGAGAAGTGAAAAATTCTGCTCCATTTGTGTACAATGAATCAAAGAAGAGTTTTCTACTGTCTTGTATAACTGATTAGAACTAATATATATATATATATATATATTTTTTTTTTCTGGTTCTGTTTTTTTTATTCTAATTTTTATTGTTGGTTGTTAAAAACATTACATAGTTCTTGACATATCATGTTTCACACTTTGATCCAAGTGGGTTATGAACTCCCATTTTTACCCCGTATACAGATTGCAGAATCACATCGGTTACACATCCACTGATTTAAATAAATATATTTTTAAAAAAGAATTTTTTTCTTTGGCTAAGTCCTTTAAACAGAATCCTCAACCCCACAGCGTTTTGTTTTCCATCCTGGCTGAGAGAATCTTGAACCAATTGAAAAATAAGACAGAAGTCCAAGGAGAGGGTTAGGAAGGTGTCTCCTTCATACGGATCAAACTGATTCTGGGGCTTAAAGGGATTTCTTCCAGTTGAACCCCAGATGGTGACTTCCCAGGGCTGCCCAGACCAGCGTCTGCTCCTGCTGAATGTCATCCTCTTAGCTCAGGGAACGCAGCAGCCAGCTCTCAGAAAGGTAGCTTATTCCGAAGCCGACCTCCCAGAGCAGGGATCTGGGAGGGAGGGAGGCCAGGAACGTGGCCACCAGGGGGCAGCCTTCCGAGTGCAACAGAAGGAGGCAGGGCCGTTGGCTGGCTGTGGGCCCATGGGGAGCAGGGGGAGGCTCCTGGGCCATAGGATGGTGATCCCAGCTTGTCCTGCCTGGTCTGCCATGGGAGTGCACATTCTACAGAGGGTGACTCCTTCCTTTACTTCAGTGAGCACTTCTTCATTACCAGAGGAAGAAGAAGAGCACACACACACACACACACACAAAGCCTGGAAGTAGCCTCATTCTATCCAACCTTAGGGCGATTCCAAAGCACAGTACAGGCCATCCGCTCAATGGAATGTTAGTTAGCCATTTAAAATGGCGGTCTGCAAAGAGTGTGTTACCGCGTGGGAATTATGTAGCATAATGTTGTGACGTCAGGTGGAGACACAATGCAAAATTGCACACACAGCATGTGAACTCAGCCATGTTAAGATTTGCCCAAGGAAACTGAAAAATTTGAGGGGAAATTTCTAAAATAGTCATCGTGGTTGTCTTGTTCGTTTTCCCTCTCCCTAGCGCTAACAAGTGTTTCTGTAATAAGCATGTATTTCCTTTGCAATGGGAAAACCCAACTTTATTTAAAAAATAGAACTAGTTATACAATGGCAAGGGTTATACATTACCAGTCAAACCAACAATTAGAACTCCATGGATTCATGAGATTGCAGAATGCTAATGTGGCAAGGAACTCTAGAGATTTTCCTAGTTTGAGGATTTTTAAATAGTTTATTTTTATTTATTATTATTATTATTATTTAGTCACAGATCCTTCCGAGAATCTTCTAGAAACTATGACTTTTTTTTTTCTTAGAACATATATACATATTGTCATTTAAGTGACTTTTTGTTTCAAGTTACACAAAGCCCTAATCAAAGCATCTTAAATAATGGAGGAAATTCATTGACTCATATAACTAAACAATTTAGGGGGATCAGGTGAAGCTTGATCTAGCACTTGAATAATTTCACCAACACTGTTATTTCTTCTCTCTCTCTGCCATGCCTCCTACAGTATTGGCTTCATCCCAAGACTGGATCACCTGTGGGCTCCAAGATGACTGGTGGATGCTCTTGAAATGTAATTCTTAACATTTATGTCTAGCAAGAAAGAATCTGTTTCTGCATTGTTAGCAAATGTCATAATATTTGATCCGATTATAAAGTTTAGATGCATACTTATCCCTGAACCAATACTTCAACCAGGACATAGAGGACCAATCACCTTAGTTCAGTTACTTGTGCCTGAAGCTGATATGGAATTAATGTTCTTGGGACTACATTACTCTCCACGTACAAATTGAAGACATAAATGTCCCTATACACACAACTCTCTGCATATAATTTATCCTTCTTTTTGTTTCCAGTATTGGGGACTGAACCCAGGGGCACTCTATCACTGAACTACATTCCCAAGCCCTTTATATTTTTTTTTTCTTTAGAAGCATGGCCTCCATAAGTTGCCCAGGCTGGTCCCAAATATGCCATCCTCCTGCCTCGGCCTCCTAAGTAGCTGGGATTATAGATATGCACTACTGCCCTGTTAGCCTTGTTATTAAACTCCCTGAAGTTCTGCAGATTAAGAATTCCTGGTCTAATATGACCCTCCTAGTTTAGTGATCAGGACTTAGAGACCCAGAAAGAGGTCATAAACATCCAAACCACAAGGTCCACTGTCTGCCTGCCCCACACTCCTTCCCAGTAAGAAGTCAGAGATGAGTACATAATAAGTTAGACACTTTGCAGATCCCAAAGCTTCCTGAAGACCAAGACCACTTGCATTTGGATGAAGAGACAGGGAAGGCCTTGTATCCAGGGGCCAGAAGTGTCCAGAAGGGGTGAGGCAGCTGCCCTGAGCTGTGGCTAGATGTCCCCGATGTAACACGGCATGGAAGGAAAACATTCAAAGCAAGGAGAGAGGAGCAGCAGTTGCATTACTCACGCCCGTATCTGGAAGATAATCATTGTAATTTCCCTTCCAAGATCCCTGCTTGCTCGGAAACGACTATTCTAATAAGCACTTGTTTATGAAACAGCGCGGTAATTGGATTGGAATGTGAATTATTAAACTGGATGTGGGTTGGCAAGGCTCACCAGGTGTTTAATGATTATGTTTGAGTGTGTAGGGCCGGGCCGTTGGTTGAGAAGATAATACTCCCAGGAAGAAAATCATTTAACTGTGGGTCAGGGCAGGGGTGTCTTCCACAAATTTCTGAAATAGCTGTGCAGAAGAGGCCTTGCGAGGGACCGGGTCCAGCTGCCTCCTTTTAGAGATGGGGAAAGTGAGACCCAGCATGGATTTGTTGAAGGCTTGCAGTTAATTGCTGCTTTATCTGTTTTCCCATGGTATTCACAAGTCCCCAGGCAGAACCCTTACTTTGGCTTATCTAAACCACCAGTTCTTTGTCCCGCTCCCTACCTGGAGAGACTGGAAAACTATTTTTTATTTTTATTTTTATTTTTGTAGTAATGGGTATTGAACTCAGGATTTTGCACATGCGAGGAAAGCACTCTATCACTGAGCTACATCCCCAACCCCAGCTAACCGTTTTGATTACTGCTAAGATTCCTGCTGCAAGGTCAGTTCCACCAGGTGGCTGCTGTACCTGAGGCTTCTCTGCAACTGGGGCTGTGGAGTCGGGTGGTGGGGATGTGGGCGCCTCCAGGGTCCTAATGGGCAGGGGAGCCGGCGCTTTATAACCCCGGGATTGCAGCCATAGCAGCCTGTCCTTGAGCTCTTGTTCTGTCTCTTCTCCTTGGAGACCCAGACTTCTGTCCTCGGCCTTCTGATGCTCACGGTCTATCTCTCTTTTGAGCTCATTTCCTGTGTTAAATATCTTTCTATTTGTTAACACGGTGATTTCTGCTTCTTACACTCACCTGTGAAGTCCAAAAGTAACACTATCACCTTCATCTATCTGCCCACGGGCTTTCTCTTCCCATTGACTTTCCTTCTGTGTAGTTTGGATCTGGACTTTCTCTCAAAGGCCTGGGTGTGGAAGGCTGGCCCCCAGCCCACGGTGCTACTGGGAGGCAGTGGGACTTCAAGAGGTGGGACCTAGTGGTGGAGCTTCTCTTCATTGAGGGTATGATTTTGAAGAAATGGGGGACCCTGGCCCCTTCCTCTTCTCTTTTTGCTCCCTGGCCATGATCTCAGCCGTTGTGCTCCACTGCCACTTCCCACCATAATATGCTTCCTGGCCACAGGCCCAGAAGGCCAGATGACCATGGACTGAAACTTCCAAATCTGTGAGCCGCACTAAACCTTTTCCCTTTATAAATTGATCATCTCAGCTATTTGTTCTAGTGACAGAAAGCGGATTCACACACCTTCATCCATCCTCTTTCCCCACTTCATCCCAGTAAACTCAAATTTGGAGATAGTTTGGGCTTTTCTTCTACTATTCTCATACACAATCAAATCTTATAGATTCTACTTTTTATGGTAGTCAGCCTGTTAGTTTTATAGGATCCCTTTAGATTGGATTAATGAACAGAGAGAATGTGAAGACTTGCCTAACTGTAATGGGCATCAGGCATGGTTGGATCTAGGAGTTTAGCCAATGCCATTGGGACTTGTTTTGTCTCTCCTTTGCCAGGCTGTGCTTTCTGCCTGTCTCTCTCCAGTGGTATACTGGTGCACCGCGAAGCTCTAGGATCACATGATCTTTACATCAAGCCTGTGAGAAGCCGGGCATGGTGGCGCACACCTGTAATCCCAGCTACTCAGGGGGCTGAGTGAGGTGGGAGGATCACAAGTTCAAGGCTAGCCTCAAAATATAATAAACAGGGCTGAGGGTGTAGCTGTGCGGTAGAGCACTTGTGTAGCATGTGCAAAGTCTTGGGTTCAATTCCCAGTACTGGAAAAAGTTCTAGATAAAGTCTTTGTGGGTAAAACTGACCTTACCACTTGTTATAGGTTGAATTGTGTTTCCTCTAAAAGATGCGCTAAAGTCCCAAACTCTGGTACTTCAGAATGTGACCTTACTTGCAGATGTAATGAGTTGAGTCATGATAACGTAACAGTAGAGTGGCCCTGAGTCCAATATGGCTGGTGACCTTATAAGGAGAGGAGAGAGAGGCACAGGACAACACCATGAGACACACAGACAGGGAGGAACTGTGTGTGTGTGTGTGTGTGTGTGTGTGTGTGTGAAGATGGAGGCAGTGCTGCCCCAAACCCAGAAGCTAGTGGAGGTGGGGAAGCATCTCTCGGGGGGCCTGTGGGGGACAATGGCTCTGCTGGTGCCTCAATTTCAGGCTTCTATCTTCCAGAAGTGGGAGAAAATTAATTTATTTTGAGTACTGGGGATTGAACCCAGGGGTGTTTAACCACTGAGCTGCATCCAAGCCCTATTTTATATTTTATTGAGAGTCAGGGCCTCACTGAGTTGCTTAATATCTTGCTAAATTTCTGAGGCTGGTGTTAACTTGTGATCCTCCTGCCTCAGCCTCCTGAGCCACTGGGATTACAGGTGTGCACCACCATTCCTGGCAGATTTCTGTTGTTTTAAGCCACCTACTTCGTGATTCTTTGCAATGGCAGCCCCCACTGTTTCAACCCCCACTGTTGCCAGGCAACTGGAATAAGATGCTTGGCCAGGCCTGGGTCCCCCTGTCCACCCCATGTGCCATTTTTTACTCTAGAAACATGGACTGGGAGGGAGGGAATTCTGGATCCATAGAGAAGATTTGGGGGGCATGTTCCAGAAAAGGGGGACTGGAAACTCTGTTGGTGAGAACTAAGGTGTCCACTGTCACTCCAGTGCCCTATTTTAGGTCCCAGCGCTTCTTGCATGAACTGCTAATATAATCCCCCAACCGCCCTTGAGTTTCTTCTCTTCCTCTTCCAGCTCATCTGAGATGTTGGATTATTGGTCCTCGTTTTGGGTTTCAATCTTTCCACTCTCTGAGAAAAATCCTTCCAGGGCTCTCCAAACCAGCAGAGTTAAGTTTCCATGCTTAAAAGGTAATTTCAAGCTGGCTTCCACCACCCCTCTATTTCCTTATGGATTTGTTTGTTTAGGTGTGTGTGTGTGTGTGTGTGTATGTGTGTGTTGGTGTTGGGGATTGGGTCTAGAGTCAACTCGCTCTTGAGGTCTAAATCAAACTAAGTCTCCTCCAAGAATCTTTCCAGATTGAAGAGAAGCTTCCAGACGTCGTCTTAGCTGGAAGTTTTCAGCAGACCGAATTTCCCCCCTCCATTTCCGTTAAGGCTCCTGTGTTAGTTTTCTATGGCTTCCACAAGAAAATACTGCAGAGTTGGTGCTTTACCACAGGAGTTCATTTTCTCACCATTCTAGAGGCTGGAAGTTCAAGGTCAAGGTGTCAGGAGGGCTTTCCTTGTCTTGCAGATCCTGTCTTCTCTCTGCTCCCTCACATGGCCTTTTGATTCCAAGAATTAAATGAAAATAGAAAGCGGTGATTAAGTTAAAATGAGGCCATTAGGAAGCCCTGATCCAATAGACTGGCGCCTTGTAAGAAGAAAGACAGCATGGCGGGGGGTGGCAGTGGCGAGCCCCACAGGCTCTACCCGCCCTGACCGCTCCCAGGCCCCATCTGTTCAGAGTGTCCTTCTCCACTGGGCTGAGTCTTTCCTCCTTCATCTCTCTCCACTCCAGCCCTTTGCTGTGCCACCATGCAGGTGACACTGGGTCTTTCTATGTCACCCTCTGCTGTGTCATCCAAAGCCTCTGGATTTTCTCCAAGTCTCCGTCTACACTGGAGCTTCAGCATTTCCCCAGTCCCCCTATACCTCCATGAGTAGCTTCTATTCAGTTGTGGTGTTTTGTTTTTGTTTTGGGTGGTGCTGGGGACTGGACCCAGGGCCTTGTGCATGCTGGGCAAGCTCCCTACCAACTGAGATATCTTCAGCCCTTCTCCAGATGTTTTGATTCAGTCCTGTGGAGAAATGGGTGGGAGCTGGGTGCCTCTCATCCACCATCTTGAGTCTATTAATCACCTCTTTGAAGGCCCTCTCCAGATATAGTCCCATGGATGGGGGCCCACCCAAATGACCTCATTTAACTTTAACATCTCTTTAAAGACCTCATTTATGAAAAAGGTTATATTTTGGGATACTGGGGTTTGTGACTTCAATATGTAGATATTTTACTGGGATACAACTGAGGCCATAACAGTACTTAAGACCTTCTATTTTGCTTTTTGAATATATGTATGCTCAATTTTTTTGGAGGGTAGCAGGGATTGAACCCAGGGGTACTTAACCACAGAACCACATCCTCAGCCCTTATTAAAAAAAAAAAAAAAAACATTTTATTTAGAGACAGGATCTTGCTAAATTTCTCAGGGCCTCAATAAGTTGCTGAGGCTGGCTTTGAACTATTGATCTTCCTGCCTCAGTCTCCTGAGTTGCTGGTATTACATGAGTTTGCCACCCTGACGGGCTCTATGCTCATTTTAACTCTTAGAAGATGGTAAGTGCCTCACAGGTAGAAGGCGTACCTGTCTATATCCTTTTATCTCCCACAGTGTTTAATAAGTTTTCGTGAACTTACTAAATGCTCAAAAGTTTTGTTGAATGAATGAATGAATGATATATAAAATGATTTTTTGATTAATAAGAATTTCCATTTCCTGCCAGGCACATGCCTATAATCCCAGTGTCTCGGGAAGCCGAGGCAGGAGGATTGCAAGTTCAAAGTCAACCTCAGCCACTTAATGAGACTCTGTCTCAAAAAAAATTTCATTTTCCAAATTTTATATTAAAAAGTTATCTAGTGGTGGTAACTTTTGGGTTTGATGTTAAGATCCCCAGTTTCCCAACCCCCCAAAGTCTGTCACTCAGTGTATTCTTGAACAAGTTACTAAATCTCTGGGTCTGTGCTTCCTCATCTATTAAATGGGGATACAGATGTTTTAAATGATGTTTATGAATATTAATGAAATAGTTTAGTCATTCAAAATATCTTGGGGGCATCTACTATATATACCAGGCCCTGCTCTAGGCACTGGGGATACCATGGTGAACAAGCCAGCAAGGTTCCTATCCTCATGGTTCTTGTGGAGCAGCTGACAGCAAGGTTGGAGCACAGAAAACCCTTGCAGGAAGTGCTGAGTTCTGTGCGGATGTTAAAGCAAAGGCCGTCTCAGTGCAGGTGCAGGCTCACCTCCTGGAAAGGTGCTTAGTGACCTCTCTGAGGAGGTGATATTTGAGCTGTGATGTGAAGAAGGAGAAAGATGCGTCTGTTCTGTCCTTGTGGGCCAGGGAGATGGGCATTCCAGGCAGACGAACCAGCAAAGGCCCTGGGGGGTCGGTGAGTGTGACCATCACCTGAGCTGGCAGAGCCATGACAATAAAGAGGCTCAGTCCCTGCGCAGCCTCCCCAGGCCTCACAGCAAGACCCGGGGAGCTGGGGCTCTACTTTTGACTCCACCCAGGTGCTCACCTGGGACATCACTCGGCCACCTTGCCTCTTCCCTGCCCCTTCAGGCTGCCTGTGCTCAGAGAGGATCAAATGAATTGTGGATCAAGATGCTAGGAAAATCTGAGGTGCTGCCTGAGTTCCTGGTGGCCTCATCATTTGGAAACGCATTGCCCACCATCAGGGGATGTGGACTTTGAGTTTAGCAACTAGCTGGGGATGGGACTTCTTATGGAAAGTGGCTGTCACACCAGCTCAGACCTCAAATAATGCCTGTGCCAAAGCAAACTGATAAGATTTAAATGGATGTGGCCTCAGGGATTTAAAACCTGCCTTTCGTAGGTGTTGAACTCCAACTTTCTTTTCTACTGAGCTCTATACCTGTTTGGTATGTGCAATCACCTTGTTGGGGCTTTTGGGTGCCTATGAGACCATTGGGGTTAGGCATGTGTGTGAGTGTGTGTGTGTTTGTGTGTTTGCACTGTAAAAGGGTCTTCTGCCCAGTTACCAAGCATCCTACTGCTGCCAGTGAACTGTACACATTATTTCTTCCATGATGCAATTGTACCCAGATGCATCTAAATGACACAGCAACAGATCATTATTTCTAGTTTTTTTTTTTTTTCTTTCTTTCTTTCGGTACTGGGAGTGAACCTAGGAGTACTCTAACTCTGAGCTACATCTGCAGCCCTTTTTAGTTTTCACTTTGAGACAAGTTCTCGCTAAGTGGACCAGACTGGCCTTGAACTTGCAATCCTCTTACCTCAGCCTCCTGAGTAGATAGGGTGGCAGGTGTGCACCACCAGGCTTGGCTTCTTCCCAGTTGTTGGCAGTAGCATGTATTTCCTTTGAACTGGTTCTCCGGTGTCCCCCTCCACCCCATGAACCACTTCCCTACATCTCTTGCCCCCCATCTCATCTGCTTGATGCTTAAATTTTTGTAATTTAAACATCCTTAAGTGCCCAGCGACTCCTGTTCATTATCGTCACTCTGAAGGTTGGCTGGGAGGCGAGGCCTTTGAGATAATGGATGTGCATGCAGGAAAGGTCACGGGTGCTGAGAGAGAATCCGCGACTGTCAGGGAAGAGGAGCACGCTTCCCACTTTTATCTGTGTGAAGGCAGAAGCGCCAGGGGAATTGAATGCAGTCTGAGTTTAGAACATAACCAGGGTTGTGCTGAAATCCTTCCTGAGCTGTGGAAGCTTAGAGAATTCATTGTCTCCTCTCTCTGCCTCTTCCCACCTGGGTTTCTGGGTCCAACTCTTGCTCTCTGGCTTCTGTGTCTTTCGGTCTCTCTTTGTCTTGTTCTCTGCTGCCTCCACCCTACCCCACATCCCCTCCTGATTGGCCACAGTGGAATGAAGCTCTGTTCAGTGAAGGGGCATATCAAACCAACAGCAATGGTGACTTTTATTTTTTCAAGGAAAGTTATCAGTTACGAGTGGGTAAGTAATTAAAGATCAAAAGAATCCCATTTCCCTAAACTAATGAGTGGATTTCAGAAGGAGATGAAATGGAGATAGTAGGCATTTTTAAAAGAGAAGGGTGAAGAGCTGTAGGTACAAAGCTCTGGACCGAGGAGGTTTCTTGCTTTGGGTTCAGAGTCTTGAGCAACTGGGTACCACGTGGAGGGTGGGCAGCCTGGGCAGGAGTGCCCAGGAAGTTTAGCGGCTGGGGGCTGCTGGATGGGCCTTTGTAATCCAAAGGGTTAATACTAACTCAACAGCTACTGCCAGACTGCCTTCTTTTTCGGCATCAGTGCCTGCTGTCAGCCTCCTGCCGTCTCAGTATCCTGGGGCTTTCAGAGGACAACGCAGCCAGGAGGATTCCCCAGACACCCTGGAGCAAGCCTCTCCTGAAGCCCTCATCCTTGCACATTTCCTGGGTTTGTTTGTCCAGGGAGGTGCAACAGCTGTTATGCTAATTTTCTCTATCTCTTTGTGTCTCTCTCTCACACACCCACACCCTGCAGAAGCCTCATTCCCCCCAAGCACATTCTCAGCGACAGACTCTTGTGGAAGCACATTTGGCTAGTTAATGGGGGAAAAGGACTAGTGTTATAGAATTGATGAGTTCAAGGAGTTATGGAATAGTATGTTCAACATAGAAAAATTAGAAAATATAAACATAAAACCAAAATTCAACATATATTTATTTTTAAGTTAAATCCTAGCTTTTTAAAATTGAAAAAAATATTCTACAAACAGGAAAGATATAGTCATATACAATGGATGTGGTGGTGCACATCTGTAATCCTAGTGATTTGGGAGGCTGAGACAGAAAGATTTGCACATTGGAAGCCAGCCTCAGCAACTTAGCAAGGTCCTAAGCAACTTAGTGAGACCCTGTCTTTAAAAAAATTAAAAGGACTGGGGATGTAACTTGGTGGCTAAATCCCCAGTATTGCAAAAAATGAATAGAAAATAAACAAAATCAAAGCTAAAAAATTACTCATACACTTCAGAAGGTTCTGAAATAAAGGGCAAGATCGCTGTCACTGAATCTCTAGTCTTTTTCTCTTTTTGTAACAGGAATTAAACCCAGAGGTTCTTCACCACTGAGCCACATCCCCAGCACATCTATTTATTTATTTTTTTTTATTTTGAGACAGGATTTCACTAAGTTGCTTAGGGCATCACTAAGTTGCTGAGGCTGACTTTGAACTGGTGGGCCTCCTGCCTCAGCCTCCCAAATTGCTGGGATTACCGGTGTGCACTAACATGTCTCGCTCAATCTTTTACTCTTAAAATAGAATATTCCAGAGATTTCCTGTGATTGTATATGCAATCTTAAAAAAAAAAAAAACACTCGCAATCAAGACGAACACACTGTTCTACACCCTGTTTTCTTCCAGAAGAAAGTGTTCATGTATTTATTACAAAACTGACTTACTGATGCAGAGTGTAGAAACAAAGAGAAAAATCATATTTCCCATAAAACATGTCCACCTGTCCAGAGAGTGGTGGCTTTTCAGCTTGATATGGCATAATGACAGTGACCTTGCTACAGAGTAAATGTGCATGTCCTGCCACCATCAAGTCCTCTTGGAGTGGAACCTGACTCTCCTGCCAGTGCTCATCCAAACCCACTGGTGTATGAGCAGTTTTGCTTCTGTATCTTGGCCAGGAATTGCTTGGTCCTGAGAGTCCTGAACGAGGACACAGGAAGGAGTGGAGTCAGGCATGCACACCACACCAGGGTAGAGCAAAGGAGCTGCCTTGCGTTTTTATTGATTGCATTCCAGACACCTTCCCACGACAGCACACACAGAAGACTTGTTTAGCATGGCAAGCACTCCTTAGCTGCTGTGTGCAGTTATGAGAGACCATGCCAACCTGCGAATGACTCTGCAATACATATTAGAACAAAGAGAAGTAAAACAAGACAAAACACCAGAGACACTCAGCACTACCGGGCAATGGTATTTCGTTATTCAATAATTGATTTTATTCATGCCATCTTTGTGGAAGGTTGTGGAAAATAAATCGATTTTCTCCTCTCTAACCTGAGCTCTCCCACTGAATTACCTCCCTTGATGTCAGCAGTGGCATGACCCCCATGCCCTGGCGATACGTGGACTCCGTCACATTTTGTTGGAGGACCCAGGCAAGAACACACCTGCCTCCCTGAGCCCGAATGGAGTTGGTGTTGAGGGCAGGTGTTGAGGGCCTGGGTCGTGCTTGCTCATGTGGAGTTCTGATGGGTGTAGAGAACATTGCCTTTTATGGATTGAATCTGGAATGTCCCTGAAAGTCCCCTGTGTTGAAGGCTTGGGCCTCAGGATAGCAATGTTCAAAGGTGGAGCTTTTGATGAATGATTGGGTCATGAGGGCGCTAACCTCATCAGTGGATGGATCCATCAGGACATTCATAATTTGAACAAACTGTTGGAAGGTAATGGAACTGCAGGAGGCAGGAGCTGGTTGGAGGAGTGGGCCTTTGGGGAGTGTGTCCTTGGGGACTATACCTTGTCCTTGGCTCCTTCCTTTCTCTCTGCTTCCTGGCTACCATGAGGTAGCCACACAATCCCCACCATGATCCTCTGCCTCACTGCAGGCCCACAGCAACAGGGCCAAGTGATGAAGGACTGAAATCTCCGAACCTGTGAGCCAAAGTAAATCTTTTCTCCTCTACATTATTTTTCTCAGGTATTTTGTCACAGCAATGAAAAACTGCCTCTTTCTTAATATATGGGGTCCAGAGAAGAAACTCCTCCTACACAGGTTTGTGGGTAGGCCTGTGCCCTGATAAGGTTATTCAAATTACATCCATATAGTTGGCAATTACTGCTCCTCTGAGTTTCTAGTGCTCTGTCCCCATGACTCCCTTCACCCTATCCCTCTCCAAGGATCACCTCACTGGCCCTTCCCTGATCCAACAATCAAAAGGTGAATGTCAAGTAAAGCCAGGGCCTCCAGAACACTGCTCCAGACCTATTGCTTGTGCCTGTTCTAATTGGCGCAGAGGGGATGGTGGATGTGTCAATCAAGCTGTTAAATGCTTTGAGTGTTACCCTGCTTATGAGTAATAGTCAGTGTAAGCGACACCCCAGCTTCTGCAGAGACAGTTTTGTGACAGGGAGACTAGTGCTGAGCAGAGTAGGGTAAGTATTATGAGAAAACAAAGCCCGGGTGACAGCTGGGATGCTACAAGCCACACCCACTTCACCAGGTGGTGTCCTGAGAGCCACTTTGACCACTTTGGTTTCTCCAGAACAAGCATTTCTGGCAGGATCCCAGCAGCAAGGCAAACTGGAATTGTGGCAGGTGGTTATGTTGCAACCACCTAGCCACGACACCTGGAGAGCCGAGCTTAGGAGCTCCAGAAGATCCTGCTGGACAGCGGTGGAACACTCAGAAAGACACAGGGTTGGTGTCAACTCTTCCTTCTTTGTCACTATAGTAGACAAGTCCCTTCTTAATGAAACCTAAAACGTAGTAAATGTAATTTAATTGGGTAGATCAGGTGGAAGTGGAATAAATTGCTTTTCTCTCCTTAATTCTCTTAGGTACCCAGGGACCCATTGGAACAAAACATAATCTGACTCATTGGAGATAAATATCTATAAACACATTTTCTCCTTCCAGTCTTTTTTTTTCCTGGACAGCTAAATACAAATAGGTGGGTGTATTTTTATAAAACTGAAATGATTCTGTTTTACTTAGTTTTGTATTCTGCTATTTATACCTGGCATTATATTAGAAGCAATGAATAGATCATTAAATATGCTTCTAGAACAGAATATTTCATATTTGTGTAATATTTTATCACAGAGCTATATCAACATTTATTTAACAGTTCTCTCATTTAGGGTGATTCCCAAATTTTGGCTAATATAAATAGCTGTGTGATCGTCATATCTTTTTACACATCCTTGCCTTAGAATAAAGAATCTCATCTTCAGAGGTATTTCTTTCTTATTTTGTTCATATGACAACATATCAACTTAGATGCGGCCATTATACTTAATTTTCCTTCCATCCTTTTTATGGTCCTTGCACCAATCAGCTCCTTAAATTCTCTTTGAACCCTCCCTTAGCTCAATGAGAGAATCCAGAGGCCAATCAGCAGCTCTGGTCTCTGGGAACCTCTCTGATTTATGGATTTTCTGGACAAAGGGGCAGGTTGTGGCTACTTCCAGCAGCTCCTAAGTTTGTAGGTGTAGTGTAAGTATCTCACATGGGAGGGAGTCTTTCTTCCTGTGGCCTCCTGCTTCTCTCTTCTCCCCTCTCTCATTTTCTGTCTCTGAAGTGGGAGAGATTGGCATAACCCGAGTCTCTGCTCACATCCGGACCCATAAAATGTGGGCCAGCTAAGTTGGGTTACATAAGTGAGCACAGCAAATTCTGCTACAGCCTTGTGCTGAATGGGAGGAAGAAGAAGGTCCTAGAAAAATAGACTGGCCAGACAGGGTCTCTGACAATGAAGTCCCCTAAGACAGGTTCTGATCCAGGCTCTGCTACTAACCTGCTGTTTGAATTTAAGCCACTCCGCCTCCTCCAGGACTCAACGTGCTAATCTTGGAGAATAGACAGTTGGCCTGACTGGTCCCCAGATTCCCCGGAGGGTTCTTTGGCTTTTTGGTAAGGTCGAGGCTGTCACCGAGGGCGTCTGTCTCATGGCATGTGTCCTCTGGCAAGCGGACTTCTCCAGTCCAGGTTTGTGATGAGTTCCTTGACTCCCATCTGCTCCACCAGGCCACAGTGGAGACCCTGACATTTGCAGTTGACTTTCAAGAAAGACAAGCGTGAGTGTTTCTCACTTTACATTGTAAGTGACATGGGAGTCACAGGATTTGGGACAGTCATTTTCCCATTGACTCTGTGATGGCATTGTGATTCCAGATGTGGATTTTGCTTCAGTGAATATGAGATACCAGAAGGCTTTAGAAATCATTTAATCCATGATTTTTATTTATTTATTTTGTACTGGGGATTGAATCCAGAGGCACTTTACTACTGAACCACAACCCCAGCCCTTTTTAGTTTTTATTTTGAGATAGGGTCTTGGTAAATTGCTTAGGGC
>NW_026694166.1:0-20822 GCF_021218885.2 Marmota monax
GCTTCACATCAGACCATGATTTTACCATCCATGGATGGTTAAAGTATATGTGATACTAAGCCTAGATCACCCCATGATTAAGGATCACCACGGAAACCAGGCTGGACCCCTTCTCCAGACTTCAGCTCATCATTCAGTTAACTAGAACATGCTGTTCTCTGAGCATTTCAGTTGATTTAATTATCTGAAATGTTCACATAATAGTCTCCTCCATTTCTATACTTATTAAATAATAAAGCTGGTGTCCTTCTAACATACACATGTGGTGAAGCAGAATCAGTATTTTACTGGGAGACTGAATAACAAAACATGATATTCTCTGGTATCAACCATCTAGAACTGAGCAATCATTTCATTTCTCTGAACTTCCATATCTTAAACATGAGGTCTGACCCCTAAAGCTAAAATCATCATCGTAATAAAATGTTTTACACTGCAAGAACTTAATGTACACAAGAGTACTTGGAACTGTTTACTTAAATCTGCCACTTGTTAGTTGTGTGTGTTTAACATAACAACAATAATAGTCAATAATTATGGGTTTATGAAGTGCCATGTGCCACACAGGACTTGGCCTTCGTTAAACATAGAAACTCATTTAACTTCAAATGAATGACAAAAAAGTGCTTTGAGGTGGATGTTGTCCCATTTTGCAGATCAAGAACTGAGACATAGGTTTAGTGACATACCTTGCTGAAACATGTAATTTACTTAATGGCGAAGATGGAAACCAAGCTGGGTAATCTTTTTGCAGCATGTATAAAGCAAGGTCTATAAAATAACGAAGTGTACTATCATTAAATGAATGCCGAGTATAGATAAAACCCTATGGATGTGGCATTTTATCCTATGTGAATTTTTACACAATTAACCCAATTATGAAGCAGATTGTGTTTTGATCAACATATGTCCAGTTTTACATACAGCTCTCTCATCAGTGTGCAAGAGAGAGCTCACCCCATGATCAGGTTAACATTTTAACTACAATGCCCTGTCATCAGCAGTCAACTTAACAGAAAGCATTCAGTCCCTGCGGATTGAGGGTCTCTGCCAACAGGATCCCATAGAACCATATTTCAAAGCAGTCAGGCCAACACTTGCAGAAGAAACCCATGAGATGTACTGAGGGGGGAGACTCATGCTGAAGAGGGCACTTGGGAAATTCATGACTTGGTGACAAGTTTGGTTGGTGAGAAACAAACTTTGCTTGGCCTTCTGAGGCAAGTAGAGGACTTACTTGGAAGATACATGAGTGGACCACACACTCTAAAACTTAAAGGGCACCTCAACATCACACAACTTGGATTTAGAAAGTGGTGCTCACAGTGATAAAAACAGCTCCTCACTCCCTGTTTCTTTGGGCTCCTTGTCTCTGTGCTCCACTTCCCTCTGGCTCCAGTCCCTGATCTTTTCTTTCTGTGCAGATGTGCTGTCTCTGAGCTGGTGAATCTGACCCAGTTGTGGCCATCCCAAACCTGACCTTGTATTACTTTTATTTGTGACTATCCAACAGAGACTTGACAGAAAATCTGTGTCCTCAGTCATATTCCAGGAAAGAGCTTGGGACTGGCCCAACTCTAGCCCAAGTGTTTACTTTGATCTAATTACCTCAACACCAGGCCAGGATCACTGCACACAGCAAACAGCAAAGTAGGAGGTGGGAGACCATGTGCAGGCCACCATGCCTGTTAGGCAAATGGCTAAATTTAGACTGGCACATCTGGGCATAGTGGCACATGCCTATAGCCTGTATTCTCAGCAACCAGGAGCTGAGGCAGGAGGATTGCAAGTTTCAGGTAATCCTCAGCAATTTAACAAGATCCTGTCTCAAATTAAAAATGTAAAACGGACTGGAGGCATGGTGCAGAGGCAACACACTCCAGGGATCACTTCCCAGTATCCTCCCACCACAAAAATTGAGCAGGGCAAATACAAAGCACCTGTCTCCCAAAGTTTATACCTCTGGAGGGGTGTCATGAAACCCCTGATGAGCATGAGTCATGATCAGGGCCAATGAAGGTCTACACCAATCCATGGGGGTGCAGTCACTTTAATCCCCAGCCAGACACCTGACAGGATGGTTTATCCCTAGCCTGGCTGCCAGCCAGTCATCTAGAGATGGTGTCATGCACAGAAGGGAAGAAGCAAGTCATAACTTTTAGGAATGTGTGCTTACTTTTCACATATTCCTCATGGAAGGGGGCAACAGAAGATTTGCTGGATTGATAATTATGCTTCTCTTACACTCAGAAATTGAAATACTTTGATGTGTATGGAAATACCCATTTTTGATGACTTTAAGACAAGAAGACAAGCATTGATTATTCTCCTGCCAAATCTGTTCACAATATCTCCTGAACAAAAGATATTAAATCCACATCTAATCATAAAATTAAAGAAATATTAGGGCTGGAGGCAGATCCTAGTGGGAGAATATGGCATTTTCAAGGTTCAATCTCCGGGATCATAAAAAAGTTTTAACACCATTATGTCCTACATTATGTCCTACTTATTCCTCAAAACCCCAAGAGACTTAGAGTCCAATACAAAATGTTGGCTGAGCACCTCCTCTGTACTAAGAGAAGCTGAGCTCAGTTGCCAGAAAACATGTCCAGCAACAAGCAGTGTCTCCCAGTCTTGGGACCTGGAGGAATGGAAGCATCAGGGGACCAAGGGCAGCCCATGGCAGAGCTCTGAGTGTGGAGGAGCAGAAGAATCCAACAGCGGGAAAAGGAGAGAGTGCAATGGTGATTTGTATCTACAAAGACCTTATTTGTCCATTCACTATGTAAGCAGCAGCTTCTGGGCTCCACTCAACATAAACAGAGACCCTGTCATTCATCCCTGGCTGGGAATGAGAAGCCTGGGGAACCAAGCTCATGTCATGCCACAGGGCTGACAGCCCTCTAGCTCTGAAACTCATATAAACTCCATTTGGCCAAGGTTTTTCTCAGTGATGTAAATGCTTCTACTTTTGCTTCAAGAAAAGCATCTGCTTTAAATAGAATTGAATAATGACAACGTTATATTATGCCACTCATTTTAGTGAAAAGAACAACACACCAGAGAATACTGACATAGTATTAATGCAGTGAATCTGGGTTAAAAAAAGAAACACACACACACACACACACAATAATATATGGGAATGCATATAATTTAATCATGTGGCCAAAACTAACACCATTCCCATGTGAACACACAGGCAATCTTTTGGGAAAAGATTCTGTGTGTAATAGTCACACCTTATAATAATAATATCCATGAAAAAAACTAAGGTCCCATGGTCTACCGGTCAGTAGTTATAAACCCTTCACTAAAGTCTTCCAAACATTCTTTTACAATACATCCTAATAATTGGAAAGGATGAGAATGAAGAAAAATTTACTTAATAAAAAGGGAACTGTATGCAAGAGCCAAAATGTGTTCCAGGAATGTGGGACTGGATTAGATGTGGCCACTCTCTGACCTCTGTCATCTTTTCTTAGTTCTGACTTGGATGAATGCACAGACTTATAGCAATAGGCTGGAAATTAAGTCTGGTTTATGCACAGAATCTGTCATGGTTTTAATGTTCCCTTTCAGATGCATTATACCAAACTGTGCTGTGATGGTATAGGAGGTTGGGCCTTCCAGAGGTCATTAGGAATTCATAGAAATTAATGCTGCCATCTCAGGCACTGGCTAGTCACCACAGACTAGCATTGATATAAAAGTAAGCACTCTCCTGCATGAGTTCTCTGGCTCCTGCCCTCTTCCTGCTGGCATGAATTAGTTTGTCCTTTCACGAGGTTATGATGCCATGGGAATGTACTGTTCAAAGACACTGACGTCCCAGCCTCTAGAATCCTTCAGAAATTAGCTTCTCTTGTTTATAACTCCCACAGCCTGCAGTACCTGTTACAGCAAATGAACCAGGACACAATATTAGAGTCTGTGAACATTGATGATGTCACCAAGGATGGCACAATGACAGGACAAATCAGGAACAGCAAGTTATAAGTGCTCAGCCCAATTGATACACCAGCTTCCCTTACTTGTCCTAGAGTCATCTTAAAATATATCTTGCATTCACAGGACCCTGGGTTCAATCACCAGCACAACCACACACACACACACACACACACACACACTATATATATATATATATATATATATATATATATATATATATATATATATATATATATACACTATATATGCACTATAGTGCATATATATAATATATGTCTTCATATCAAGATTTTTAAATGTGATCTTAAAAATGAAATATGTGGGGGAATGCATTTTTTTTTCAAATATCAGTCCACATATTAAATTTGGCCCTGTGATTTTTCTCCACATCTAGTGTTATAGTTAAAGCTTAGTCCCAGGGTTTCATAAACTGACTTCCAGACCACTCATGTGTAATCGAATCAAGCCTTTATTGAAGCACACGGGTGGTGGCTGATTAGAATATAAAGATATTCCCCTAAAAATGAAATAAAATAAAATAAAGATATTCCCCTGATCAGCCCGAACAATTGCAAGGGCACTCCTTATAAGCCTGAAAACTGCAAAAGGGATGTTCGGGGCGGGGGGGGGGTGTCTAGCCAATGCAAGCAAGCCAGGTTACAGAAGCACGACAGTGCAGTCAAGCGGAGGGAAGCCTAGCCAATCACAGTTATCCCAATCACCCCAGTTACAGAAACAGAGCCCCATTATCCTAGTTACAGAAGCAATACCCCATTATGTAGTTCCGTGTTCTTAAAGGTTTCTATAGCAAAAGGAAAAGAACATCTTGTCCCAGTCATGGTTCTTCTACTTGGCATGGTTGTTTTACAGGATGAAGTCATATAACAAAATGAAGTCACATTTGCTCCTACTATCACATTCCCCACTGGTTTTAGTAGGTTTTATGTCAATCTTGCACATCATTAGGCCTCAGTTTTGTTTTGTTTTTTCATCCTTCTGTGTCTAAGGTACTATAATGGGCTTGCAAGACCATAAGTCTGACCTCACCTACATTCTTTTGTATATGGTTTAGGAGAGTTTTTAAGAGGCAGGGTCCTACAGTAATACCAATCAGGAGAAGGACTAGGAGCCCAACTACGGGTGAAATGATAGTAGTAAACCAAGGGGACCATGAGAATAGGTTTTGAAATCAATTGTCTGAAGTTAAATCTATATCGATTTCATGGCTGAGGGACTTAAAATTTTTAGAGCCTGTGATAAGAGTTGTTCCCAAAGCAGTAGATAACAGCCAAGAGGAGAACTAAAATGGGGATAGCCAGTCTATGTTGATAAATCAGTGGGGCCTGGCCTTTTAATAAGTCCAGGTGTTCTTTTCCCTTTACTCCATAAAAATAGTAGGTTATATAGTTCAGAGTTATTGACAGTTTGGAGATTTAGTCAAGGAGTTCAAAGTGGGACCAGGGAAGCACAATTTTTGGTGAATGGGGAGTTGTTCCACTTATGAGTTGGGTTGTGGAAGCAAGTGTCTCCTTCTGGGAGATCACCCAGTGTAATCTTGGAAGTAGTTTCTCAGGTACACCTTCCTGAGCCAGACATATTGGTGAACATCCATATTGACTGTAATTTTTCCTGTAATATTAGGGACCTCCTACTGCTGGTAAGGGAAAAGGGCGATGACCATTCTTGCTACTTCCAGCTGAAAGAGGGGGGTGCAGTGGGCAAGCAGTTTGGAGTCCCTTTTTAGAAACTGAGTGGGTCAATTAGTCCATGGTAAAAATCTGGTTCAGGAAGAACAGGATGTAAATTCACCTGGGGTGGGCACTTCTATGAGAGAAACAAAAAGTCATGAGTGCTAAAGTAAGATTAATACAAAATAGCAGTTCTAGCATCTGGATCCTGACCATGAATATCATGAAAATAATAGAAATTATTGTTTACCAGGAGGCAGAAGACCTGAGAAATTGTCCCCATAACAAGGCCTAACAAAGCCTAATAAGGCACTTTTTTTTTTTTTTTTTTTTTTTTTTTTGGGAACATAAATCTTTAACATTGTCAGAATTATCAGGAATGTACACACAACATTTAGTTAAATTAGTTAATGTCATCTGATTTTTGTAAAAATATCTTTTTGGCATGACCTCTGTGTTCAGTAAAGATCATTTTGTTACTTAGGGCTAGATAATTATATTAATAAACACTGATTATATCTACCTGTGTAGGAGGTTAGGAAGATCTGTAGGCCTTAAACTGAATAAAAACTTCTGGCATTTGTTGGTAGTAATCAGGAATTTTTGCCTAAGAATTTTTCTTCTGTTTTCTTCAGTCTTACTTATTTTGGGGGATGCTAACTCTACTGTACATTTTAAGTTACATTAAAATAACTTTTGTTTCTTTTCAAATGTCCAGGAATGGCTGTGCTTTGGTTTTAACTGTTTTTGCTAGGTGTTGAAGACCAAGCTGGTCAATCTGACCTTATTTCTATCTATTGGTAAGATTCAGCTGAGTTTCCTTGGAGGACATTCTTGGGGAACATGTGAGTAGCATTTTATCTCTGTTAGTGTCATCTGCATTAGGATGGTCAAGGTCTTGCTGATCATATAGCTTCCTTTGGAAGCTCCAGGCATGTCTCTCCTTTTCAATGACCCTCCTCTTTTTCAGCATGTACACTTATTGGCTTTTTGTTCTCCAGTGGTCTCATTAATCTCCCTTATTGGGAGGTTATGTGGCCTGGAGTTGCAAAGCTTTCCCCCTGTTCTGGGGTCAGGCTGACTCAGAGGGCAAAAGCCCAATATTGGTTTCTTTGGCCCATTTATTTTAATCTTAATATTTAAATTTGGCCTTAAACATCCAGCAAGTCAGTTTTACTAGTTTTAAAGTAAAAATGCTGGGCTTTAACTTTAATGTTTATAACTTTACAGTTTATTTTTGCATAACACTCACTGTATGCCAACAAGGCAGCTTGCAGACCGAGAGACCCCATTAGATTTTGACTATAAAAACTCTCTCTTGTCAGGTATTCCTCTCTTGCTCTCTCCTTTTTCTCTCAATTTCCCCTGTCTCTCATTCTCCCTCTCACTTTTTTTCTTTTTCCTTCTCTCTCTCTCTCTCTCTCTCTCTCTCTCTCTCTCTCTCTTGCCCTTTTCTTTTGTGTTAATCAAACACTGTCACATTAAAGGTCTCTTGGTTACTCTAAGGGTAGTGTTCACATTTTTTTTAGTTAAAATGAAAATACAAAGTGAAATTAACAATAGTAAAAACATATTTAGCTTGTATATAATTTTGAACCTTGGCTGAGTTATACATTATATTTTCTATTTGAGATCAGAGTAATCTTACCAATAAAATTAAAAATATCTTTGAATATAACTTTAAATTAACTGAAATCTGGCTTACTTTGAAGTTATTCTGACATGTTGTAAGGTGGGAGGCAGAGCCTTATTTCAGGTAACGTAGGGCTCTTCACAATCTTAGGTAAAGTGTTTTAGTTCTAAAGTTGAGCTTGGTCTCTCTTTTTAGATATCATTTTATAAAGTTTACATATATTGTTTCCTGACTCTGTATGAATGTTAGTAGCACAATATGACATACAACTGAAACATTAATTAAGGAAAGGCTGAGAGCTCCTAACATTTTTTTACATGTGGAAAAGTGGCAAAATGTTTTATAATATTTAACCTTTAAAAATTAGGCTCTCATTACTTTTTAAATTATCTTTAAATTTTTGTATCTTATTGTAAAAGGTAACATAAGATTTGGTTTCAAAACATCAAATAATATAAATAAATCCCCAATAAAATCTATTATCTTTATAAGTTTAAGTTACCATTACAGACAATTTTAGTTTGGAGAATACCAGCTTGATAAAATGTTTCTTTAAACCTTTTACCTTAAAGACTTGTATACCTAAAATATATAAACACATTTAATCTCTAAATAAGAATAATGTAACACACTTTTATTAATGTTTTTATATTAACCAAGGTTAGTTTTTAAAGGAAAATGTAGACTTTGTAATGTAGGACAATACTTTAAAATAACAGTTGCTGTTTAGCCACAGATGTACAAACCTTAATTTCTCCAAGATTACTTGTTCTAGGGGATAAAACTTAACAGACATATTGTAATTCATATTTTTAGAATTTTACATTATTATTTGTCCTTAGGGAAAAACCTTGAATAGTTTTAAATATTTGTGTTACATATATAACCAACTTAGTTACATATAAACATTTTAATATTTGTCTTTTATTTATAGACCTTTATATTACTTAATTAGACCCTTTTGTTCTTTACTTAGATGTATCATAATTATACTTTACCACATAAATACTTTTTACCTGGAAATAATTTTTATTAAATATATTTTTATATTTAGAACTTTTTAATATTTTTAACCCATTGATCCTTTTTTGTACCTTGGAATAACCCTTATAAATTTCTGAATTTAGATAAATTAATCCATTTTAATAAGATGAAATATTTGTTATTTACAGTACTTTAATTGAAATATAGTTGAAACCTCTTGACTCCTTGTAGGGAGAATTATACCTGTTGGGACTTTGTAATTTAGAGTAAACTTGTTTTTATAATAACACAAAATAATTTTAAATTTCTTTTTTAGTTTACCAATTTATGAAAACACCACCATTGTTTAAGTATTTTACCTTATGGAATTTAAGGAGTTAAGAGTACTTGATATTATATTTAACAGTCAGCATTTTAACTTTGTAAACCAATTAGATGTCTCTAACAAACACATCCATGATTAATTTCATATATGTTTAGATGAAATTCACGTGTCTTTTTTTAAAAACAAGGGATCAGACAAGTGCATTGAATAGTATTAGTAATCTTTTTTTTTTTTTTTTTTTTTTGGTTGAATAAAAATCCTAGAGACGATGAATATCAAACACTTTATAGACATTAACATTTTAACAGCTGTTTAACCATCTAGAAAAAAAAAGTGTGTATTAGTAACTTTAAAGACATTTGTACTTTTATTTATTTTCCCAATTTAAATTGAATCTTTTAAATTATATTAACCAAAAGTATTTGCATCCACCTTTTTCTTAATTTTAATTTATGAGTTCATATGTTAATTTTTTTGTACCAAATGTGTGTAGACTTGGCAATACATGTAGACGGACAGTACACCAGTGCACCCACACAAAGCAAACAGACAAGCAAAAATCTTGTAGCTTATTTTTAAAAACCTATTAGATTAAGAGTTAACTTTTGTAAATTGGCCTTAGAAAAAAGCATAGGGTAATCAGGAAAACATTAACCTAAGAATATTGGATCAAAATTATGAATTTAACAAATATACAATTTTAAAAGTTTTCTAACCTTTTTCCTGAGGTGGTCCTGTTCATGAAAGCTAAAAAGAGTTGAGGAAACATAGAAAAAGGAAGGGGGCTTATTTTTTCATGGAGAAAATTCCTAAAGACCCAGCTTAATTCGTCTCCTTGGAGAGTCCACCAGGTTGGGGTTCCATTTTAAACTGTTTTTTCTGGTTTCCTGAATAGCGACCATTAACTTTTAGCCTGACATTGAAAAATCTTTAGACTATTTTTTTTAATAGTTGGGAGTTATTCATGCTTGCAAATACTGAGAGACAAAAGCCACATTTTCTAGACAAAATTATGCTTTTTGTTATACAAATTAGGAATAATAATTTTATAAAACACTTTAGTTTTAATCTGTCCTCTTTAGGAATTGACATGATTTACCCATTTGGCCAACTAGCCCAGTTCCTATATGGAGACGATCTCTAGAATGTCTGTTTTTTTTACCTTTAGCTTTTACTTTTGACAATTATTGTAGTCCTGTTGGCAGCACTTTACATTTTAATGCAAGCTGTAATGACCACAGTTAAAACCTTTTAACCATTTTTTTTTCCTATTAGAAACAAACTGAGGTAGAAATTAACACAGAACACAAAGGGAAAAAACAAAAACAAACCAACAAACGAAGTCCTGAAAATTTTTAGGAAAATAAGTTAAAGTGTTACAGGTGAAGATCTCTGTAGCGCTTCCGTATTTCATCATGTTGGTGGAGCAAAGGAGTCCTGATGAAAGAAGAGTGGTTATGAGAACAAGAAAAGGGCCCGCTCCCACCACTCGGATAAACACAAGACAAACAGCTGGCAAACAGACACTGAACAAATGACAAACAGCAGAAGATGCTGGCGACATGACAAAAAGCTGAACAGACACAAGACAAGCAACAGTCACTGAGGTCACCCAGGGAGACCTCTAATGGGGCAGAGACCATGTCTCCTCCTGCTCCCAGACAGATGAGGCCCCACAGGGAGGCCTCCAGTGGGACAGAGACGACGTCTCATCCTGTCCCCAGACAGATGAGGCCTCCAAGGGAGGCCTCCAGTGGGCCTCAGATACAGACAGATGAGCTCACACAGGGAGACCACCAGGAGACACTGACAACATCTCATCCTGTCCCGGGGAATGTGTAAGCAACTGCATCCAATCTGACCTTTTCCCTTAGAAGAGTCCACTCACCAGAACTGACAGGCCAGGCCTGCAGGAGGCTTTTCAAAGCATCCTGGGATGGATTGGGGTCATCCTCGGAGTGGAGGAACATCTATCAGGAGCTCCCCTCTACTCTGGGGCCGAGGTCCAAAGGCCCGTCATTGGAGGCAAATTTGGCATGAGGGTAGGGAAGAAATGGACCCCGGATGAACCCCCAGATGTTATAGTTTAAGCTTCATCTGAGGGTTTTATAAACTGACTTCCAGATCACTCATGTATAATCGAATCAAGCCTTTATTGAAGCACACTAGTGGCGGCTGACCAGAACATAAAGCTGTTCCCCTGATCAGCCCCGAATAATTGCAAGAGTACTGCTTATAAGCCTGAAAACCGCAAAAGGGATGCTCAGGGGGTCTAGCCAATGCAAGCAAGCCAGGTTACAGAAGCGGGACAGTGCAGTCAAGTGGAGGGAAGCCTAACTAATCACAGTTAGCCCAATCACCCCAGTTACAGAAACAGAGCCCCGTTACCATAATTACAGAAACAATACTCCATTATGTAGCTCCGTGTTCTTAAAGGTTTCTACAGCAAAAGGAAAAGATCATCTTGCCCCAGTCATGACTCTTCTATTTGGCATGGTTGTTTTACAGGATGAGGTCATAAAGCTAAATGGACTCACAATTGCTCCTACTATCACACTAGGAAACAACTGGAGTAGCATTGTTTATTATTTCTGATAATATAGGACTGATGGAAAGAGAAAAATGAGAGTATCCTCATTACTTTTATTTTAAAAGAAAATTAAGCTCTCCAAAGGACACATAAACAACATAATAGACAAATTTGAGGGAAAAAGTATATTAATCCAAATAACCTTTTTACCTCCCTTATCCCACTGGTGGTCATCAGTTATGATTAGGGTCTTGGAAGTAGGTGAAGCAGAGGTAGGTAATCCTGGTATCTGGCCAGGATGCCATGCCATAGATCCCCAGAGAAGGAATACACAGACCCACCAGGAGTAGGGGATCTGCCTTACCTCATCCTCAAGGCTGAGGCAAGGTTCCAGAGTGAAGCTGAGAATGTACCACAGAGGAAACATCAAAGGGCTCCAGCACAGCCCAGAGTTGAAGGAACAGTACCCAATTCTTTTCCTTTACAGGGAAATGGTGTTGGCTTAAACACCTGCAGCCTGCAGGTAAGAAGAGCAGTACGAATACCCGCAGTGTACAGGCAGAGCCTGGGGTGAGACACTCCTTCAGCAATTACTGCAGGTTCCAGAATCTGCATACAACCAAGGACTTCTCAGATAGTGCCAGATTTAAGGTGTCTCACAATTGGGGCAGTTATCCCTCCAAAATATTTGGTCCTCCTTCTCTTATCAGAATTTAGATAGAACATGAGAAGCTTCTCCAGACATTGCAAAGAGTAAATTTCTGCCACTGGTTGAGAGAGGGCTCAAGAGAGAAGTAAAGTAAAGATATAGAAAAGAAAATTTATCCACACCCAAGATTGTGGACTGTGACTGGGGGTTAGTTAAGCATGGTTCACAACCTCGGGATATGTACCTCAATTAAAGACTCTTTTAATGGTTTCCTTTGAGTGAGAGTGGTCATAGGAAAGATTGCCCAGAAACATGTGGATAGCTACCCTGGACAAATTCGTTTTGAGAGACTCAATGTAAAACTGGTCAGAAAAAAACAGAGCTGACTTTCTGGTCATTTTGTATGAAATATGCTTAATAATATAAGTAAATACCTAGAGTTACAGGGAATATGCAGGAAGAGTGGTGAGCACCGTTATCACTATCACTACCAATGTGTCATCATCCCTCCATGAGAATAAGAAGGGCTGGTGAACACAAGTGTTGGTTTCCTATTACCACTGCCACAAACAGCTACAGACTTTTTAAAACAACATAAATTTACTATTTTATAATTTTAGAAAACTGAGTCTGAAATAGGGCCTGCTGGGAATTACAAACTGAATGTGTCTTTTTTCCCCAAAATGTGTAGGTTAAAATCATGACCGCAGTGTGATGGTTCCAGGAGGCAGGGACCATGGGATGTGACTGAGTCATGAATGAGACAAATACTTTACTACCGAAGCTCACTCACCTCCTTATTGTCATACAGGGACAAGAGGATGAGCCCGCAACCCAGAAGCAACCTTAAAGACCTGCAGCATGAACTCTATCCTGCCCCATGATTGTCGCGACCCCTTGCCCGCAAGGAAGACGCAACTTGAGAATCTTCTTTCAACAGTTTATTCAGGTCCCTGGATATTTCTTCTTCTCCCTCTCGGGTGCCCCTCCCAGCCTTAATAAAGCATCCCAAGCCCCAATGCAAAGCTGCCGCGTGGAACTTTCTCACAGGGTGGTGAAAAATCATGTGCCAACTTTCCCAGATAAGAAGTTGTTTGTCACAGACCACAGCGGAGCCAGCGCCATCTTGTAATGGCGACCATAATCTGCAGAAATGGCAGAAGCGGCTCACCACAGTTCCCCCTTTTCTGTTTTATTAAAACAATACAGGCGAGAGTAGAGGTCCTATCCCACTGTGCAGAAGTGGCTGCATAGTATGGCTCAGTCCCAAGGAGGGCCCTTCCCCAGATCTGAGGCCATATCAGCCGACGCCTTTTTTCGTGGGGCGGGGTGTGGACGCGTCTAACCCGCATGCAATAGGACATGCTCTCCTTGAGGTCCTCGTCAAGGATCACTCAAGTGCAGTGCCTTGCCTCGCATCCTGTATCGTGACGATGGTGGACGAAGGGGGATAGCTGAGGCTGAACTGTGGCTATTTATAATGACAAACAAGTTGACAGCACCCTGAAAGAAAGGCACGAACTTCAAGGCGATAGAAAAGCACTAGTGTGGAAACCCATCTGCGTGCAATGGCAGTAAGACCGGCAGAGTGCAAGGGCTTTCCAACACTAAGAGAATAACAAGGAAAGTCATGTCGATCCCAGTGCAATGTTATAATAACTTGGGGTGTAACGACCATGACAAAGGTTTACTGCTTAAGATGCGCAAGCCAGACTTGAGGTGAGTTGACATTTTCTAAAGCTGCAAGAGCTTGTATGATCATAGCCTTTTCTTGTGCATGGCGAGTCTTAAGGCGACAGAGAAGCCACAAACAGAGCACAACACTGAAGCAACACATTGCACCAAAAATGCCTACTCCCACCCACTCTTTGAAGAAGGAAAAAGCAGAAGATATCCAATCGGTGAATTGACCCAAAGTCACTGGTTCGACATGGGTACTATTCAAAACAGCAATCTGAGTTAGTTGAGACTGGATCAAGTTTTCTGCTTCCATGGACCAGGTTCCGGATAGATACTCTCCGATGATGTGGGAGGCATTCCTGGAATCATTAAATCTGACAGAGGTTATGCATAAATGTGCACGTTGGTCAACACAACCCAAAAGCACCAAGTCTGCCAATTCTTCTACCTGAGCTTGGAGTAAATCTATTCTTTGGTTGGCAGCTAAAATCCCTGACAAAATATGTTGATTAATTGAATTTTGGGACTCAAGTATGGTAGAAGTTTGTTGAACAACTTGATTAATGGCGGCAGCAGTTTGTACTTGACTGGCCATGGCCACTCCAGCCGTAACCGCTGCAGCAGCAGACACTGCCACAGCTGTCACTATAGCTGCGGTAATTCCAAAATCCCTGCGGACTCTAAGTAGCTCAACAATGGGGAATTTATCTGGGTCCGCAGTGACTGGGATTGGGACAAAGGTTGGAATTTTCATAACCACTGCTACAGTCCAAGAACCATTCCAACACTCAGATAAGAGACAGGTAACACTAGAACAATCCAGCATCCCTGACGAGGTGTCATTAGTCAAAAGGAGCAAGAATGGGGATTGGACGCAGACCATCGCAGGGGGCAATGTGGCATTATATAGCAAAGAGTTGAACGAAACAGATGTAAGTCTATTACCCCGTTCACTCTTGCGGACGGTACCAGAAACATTAGCCAGCCAGCTTCTGACTCCCAGCAATTGAGCCAATGCAGAAATATCAGCTGAAGCCCCCTTCTCATTGGAAATCAGCCATTGAAACCAGGACCAACCTACTCCTGTAGAGGAGTTGGCACTATGGTTAAAGTTATAAACATACCTCTTAAGAGAGGGGGAAAAGGAGAAACCCTTAGCAACTTGAAGTCTCTCCCAAGAATGATCCTGACAAGGCGTAAATGTTGGGGGGAAACCAAGATTAGGGGTACAGTAAGGAGAGGCCTTGAAATGAGTGGCATTGTAAGTACTATTAGAAGAAGGAGGCACTGGGATTAGTACCTTGGAGATCATAGCCAAGGTAGTTATGTTAAAAGCAGAGCTATTTACAGGGGTCCCTGAACCTGATTGCTTCCCTGAAACTACTTGGCTCAGTACGGCATTAATAATACTCCCTGAGACCTGATTGGACCGCAATGGATCCTCCCAGTTAGTCAAATTTTTGATCTTAAGGCTGATGCAATTAGCGTTTCCAAGGCTGAAACAAAAAACTCCTGTGAGATTAACCTGAGATTGATTAAAAATGCTCTCCACGTCCCCTCTAGGAGAGGCACAGGGAGCAGACATCTCACATGAGGTAGAGAAAAGAGTGGGGAGGACACTAGAACTACCATGAACCGGCATCGGCATTGGCCAAGCCCGTGCCACTGCCCACCACTGCATTGGTGTCGTCTGTGCCATCGGCACCAGCACCAGAACCAGAGCACGTAGCAGAGTGAAGATCCTCATCACAGGGTTGCTGTGGTATCTCTTGTTGTTGGTCGGTTGATGTCAAGACTCTTCTTGTCAGACGTTCAGGGACCCACAACGGCTCCGTGCGATCCTGGGGAAAAACACATACAGATCCTCGTGCCCATGTCAGCACGGGGTCGGGGCCGTTCCATTGGCCCGTAAGAACATCCTTCCACTTAACATAGCCAATCACAGAGGGCTGAGGGGACACATGTCTATCGGCCACAGAGTGACCATGAATATCCAAATTTAAAAAATTAATGGTAAAGAGAGCTAAGGACAGGCGTTCTTTAGGAGTGTGTTCAGCTCCTATTCCCCCTTTTTGTTTTTGTAAAGTTTCCTTTAAGGTGCGATGAGCACGCTCAACAATGCCTTGTCCTTGAGGATTGTAAGGCAGACCATGAGTAAGTTGCACTCCCATGGTAGAACAAAAGGATGTAAATTGTCTGCCAGTATAAGCAGGTCCATTATCAGTCTTAAGGGATGCAGGAGCACCCCATGCTGCCCATGCTTCTAGGCAATGAGTAATAACATTACGTGCCTTCTCTCCCGACAAAGCAGAGGCATGAATAACTCCAGAGCACGTATCAACAGAAACATGTACATACTTGAGGTTACCAAAGTCAGGTATGTGCGTCACATCCATTTGCCAGACAACCAATGGCTTCAATCCCCGTGGGTTCACTCCATAAGTAGGGGGATGAAGAAATGTGACACAATGGGGACATTGTAATACTATCTGACGAGCATCCGCTCTTGAAATGGAAAAACGCCTGCGCAGCGTTAAAGCATTAACATGGAAATTCTGGTGAAATAATTTAGCCCCCTCTAAGGAGGAAGCCAAGCATATCAACTGGCCTCTAGTGGCTGAGTCTGCACAGGCATTACCCTGTGATAACGGACCAGGAAGAGAGGTGTGAGCCCGTATGTGCATTGGATAAAAAGGAGCAGTGCGGCTACAGATAAGTTGTTGAAGCTGATTAAAGTAAGCAGATACATTATGGGCATTACTAATAGCTCCCACGGCCTCCAGGACTTTGAGTGCTTGTACCACATAAATGGAGTCCGAGATAAGATTAAAAGGAAAAGAACATTGTTTAAAAACCTCAATAACAATTTGCAGTTCAACCCATTGTGGATTACCAGGAGCAAATTGATGCTGAACAGGGGGAGAATCATTAATTACATAAGCTCCCATTCCAGACTTGGAACCATCAGTGAAAATATTAATAGCCCCCGGAATTGGGTTGGGTGAAGTTACCTTAGGGAAAATGATGGGATGTTCTTTAACAAAATGGAGTAATGGATGGGAAGGGTAATGATTATCAATATCCCCTAGAAACGAGCAACATAGAATAGCCCAGTTGTCTAGAGTAGTACACAAAACATTAAACTGAGCCTTAGTATAGGGTATAATAAGAGAAGAAGGTGATTGTCCGAAAAATTGAATGCTTTGGTGGATCCCTTTAAGTGCTAACGCTGCAACAGCATCAGGATAGTATTCTAAAGATTTTCCTGGGGATATATGTGGGTGGATCCATAGTAAAGGCCCATCTTGCCACAGTACTCCAGTAGGCTGCCGCATAGTGGCAAGCACACATAACTGGAAAGGTTTATCACTGCGGAGCCTGCATAGAGTAGCATGTTGTATAGCTTCTTCTACTGTTATAAGGGCTGCCCTGGCCTCTTTGGTGAGGCTACGAGGAGAAGCAAGATCTGGATCACCCTTAAGGGTAGCATACAAAGGCTGGAGCACACCATTAGGAATATGTAAATATCCCCTTATCCAATTAATATCTCCCAGCAGTTTTTGAAAATCATTCAGAGTTTGGAGATCCTGAGTTCTTATGGTGATTTTTTGTGGTTTCAATTTGTCATGCCCAATGATTGCTCCCAAATACTCAATAGAATTCCCCGTTTGAACCTTTTCAGGTGCGATATGTAGCCCATATTGAGCTAACAGCTTTACTAAGTCTCTATAGGCCTCATTAACTATCTGCTCTAACTTAGCGGCCAATAACACATCATCCATATAATGAATGATCTTGATGGAGGAATACTTATGTCTGAGAGGTGCGAGTGCCTTCCCCACATACATCTGGCACATCGTGGGACTATTAGCCATTCCCTGCGGCAACACTACCCACTCAAAACTAAGATCTGGCTCCTCGTGGTTACACGAGGGAAGGGTGAAAGCAAAACGTTGTGAGTCTTTAGGATGCAAAGGAATAGAAAAGAAACAGTCTTTAATGTCAATAGCAATAATATGCCAGCCCTGAGGAATAGAGGAGAGCAGAGGCAGCCCTCTTTGAATGGGCCCCATAAGTTGCATTTGAGCATTAACTGCTCGTAAATCATGCAGTAGGCGCCACTTTCCTGATTTTTTCCTAATAACAAATATGGGAGTATTCCATGGAGAAGTGGAAGGTTGGATGTGACCCAAGTCCAGTTGTTCTTTGATTAAATTATGGGCTGCTGCCAATTTAACCGAGGGAAGAGGCCACTGAGGCACCCAAACAGGCTCCTCGGTGAGCCATGTTATGGGTATTTGAGCCCCAGTGGCCCTTAGGAAGAACCCAGACCAAATCTGTTAAGCTTTTGATGACCTTGCATAGGATGCTTACGCCCCTGTAGATGTTTTCCTAGTCCTAGACCTGGCCTATACCCCATATTTTGCATAATCTGTTGAGACGCCGGGGAATAGTCATTACTAAGAGTGAACCCCATGTCTTTCATCAGATCACGACCCCATAAAGAGATAGGTAAATCAAGTACATAAGGCTGAAAAGTGCCATTGTGTCCTTCTGGGTCCTTCCAAGATAGATGTCTACAGCAGATTTGAGGGGCTTGGGCATATCCCAAGTCTCTCAGTGATTGATCTGAGAGCTGCATTGGCCACCCCTTTGACCAGTCCTTTTGTGCAATTATACTACCATCTGCTCCAGTATCGAGCAATCCCAAAATTGATTTGCCTTCTATGGTTAAGTTTAAAGTAGGACGGTTATTCATATCTAAGGACAAATAAATAGAATTCCCTCCAGTAACTCCAATCTCATCACTTGTCCTTGAAAAGGAATCAGCAGAAAAGCGGGTATGCAGGCTGGGTAGAAGTAACAATTGGGCAATCCGATCTCCTGGGGAAATAGATACAATGCCCCTTGGAGCTTCCACCATAACTTTTATTGTCCCTACAGTATCAGGGCTAATAACGCCAGGAAAGACATGAAGACCTTGCAAAGTAGAAGATGCACGTCCAATTAGCAAACCTACAGTGCCAGGCGGTAAAGGCCCTTTGAACTCAGTTTCCACCAATTGGACTCCCATCTTAGGTGTTAATACGAGTCTGGAGGTGGAACAGAGGTCCAATCCCGCGGCACCTGTAGTGGCTCTCCGCGTCTCATGGGATGGCGTAGAGATGGCCATGTCTCGGGTTTGGGTGTGACATTCTCCATTGCCCCATATATTTGTGGGCCCTGGGGTCGGGGGCCCCTTCGGCCGTTTTTTGGCCCAGCTGAAATAGGCTGTCCATGGATGTCCCTCATTGATCTACACTCTTTTGCCCAATGCTTCCCTTTTTTACATTTTGGACACAGCCCTGGTTGACGAAAGCCATTGGAAGGGCCACCGTGAGGGGGTCCAGTAAAATTATCTTTTTTAGGACATTCACGTCTGAAATGACCGGGCTGACCACAATGGAAGCATGTTCCGGCACCAGGATTGCCCCTTTTTGCCACCCGAAGGACAGCAGCTGCAAGACCTGCATTAGTTAAAGGTCCTCCAATCTCTCTACACACTTTCATCCATGCTTCTATGCCCTTATTTTTATAAGGAGTGATTGCCGCTTTACATTCCTTGGTGCATTGTTCAAAGACCAATTGCTTGATAAGGGGCATGGCTCTATCAGGATCCCCAAAAATCTTTCCAGCAGCATCCACCATCCTTGCTACAAAATCTGAAAAAGGTTCTGTAGGGCCTTGTAGAATCTTGGTCAAATTGCCAGACACCTCTCCTCTATTTGGAAGCGACTTCCATGCCCGAATACAAATATTTTTAATTTGATCATATGCCTCAAGAGGAAATCCTGTTTGTTGATTTGCAAATCTACCCTGTCCCAAGAGCATATCCTTGTCCCAATGGGGGCGTCCCGCTGCATGGTTTTGGGCGGCCTGCTCTATTGCGCCCTCTAGCACGAATGCTCTCCAGTCCAAATATTTACCCTGGGAAACGCAAGCCCGAACAAGGCTAGCCCAATCAGAGGGAGTCATACAGTATCTAGACAGATTTTCCACCTGAGTCAGCGTGAAGGCGGCATCCACCCCATAAGTGCGTACAGACTCCGCCAGGGTCTTCACAATTTTAAAATCTAAGGGTTCATGGACTCTTCCCCTGTTGTCATCCTGAAAAACTGGATAAGCAAGACCCATCTCAGCGTGAACAGCCCTCCATGTTTGGGCATGGAAAGCTCTTCCCGAAACGCCCCCGCCATCCGGCGGTGGATCTGGGGGATCGCTTTTCTTGAGCCCTTGCTTATCTGTGTTCCCTTCTCCTACAGCTAAACTCCCTAGCTGACGAGACAGCCTCTCGAGCTCTTCCTCCTCATCCTCCTCCTCCTCTGACCCACTTTCGCATGGGGGTGTACGCAGCGTACTGAGATCTGGATACAACCGTTTCCTCCCCCGTCTCATGCTCCGCACACTCCCATCCTCCCGAGTCACTTCACTTTCTGCCATCTCCGATTTTTCCTCATGCAATCGCTCTAAAACCTCCTGTCCTTTAGTAAGTGCTTCCTGACATCTATCATCTGTAAGGCAACTACGGACCATTTTCCAAAGGGGTATCACCCCACCCTCTAATATGCCCTGCTCAGAAGCAAAGTCAAGATCTTTGCCTAATTTATCCCAACTAGGCACAGTAAGGCTGCCCGAAAATGCGAACCACGGTGCAGCGATATCTATCTTCTGTAAAAATCTCTGTAAAGTACTATGTTTCACTTCCAGTCCCTTGGAACGTAACAGGCCATCTAGGGCCAGGAGAAGCAGACTTGAAGATGCGGCACCCATGACACAACAACAAAGAAAGCACAAAAAAAAGAAAGCGAAACTAGGAGCGAAAGTACACAGTGCAGCTGCAATAAAATGTAAGGCTCTCTCTTTCATTACAGAGGAGCTGTCCCGCTTTGGTCGCGGATCCCACTTACTAGGGACTAACCCCGCTTTGATCGCGGATCCCACTTACCTGGGACTAACCCCGCTTTGATCGCGGATCCCACTTACCTGGGACTAACCGGTGCACCACCCCTGACTGTTGAAAGTTCTGGTTCCCGGGTCTCGGCGCCACTTGTCGCGACCCCTTGCCTGCAAGGAAGACGCAACTCGAGAATCTTCTTTCAACAGTTTATTCAGGTCCCTGGATATTTCTTCTTCTCCCTCTCGGGTGCCCCTCCCAGCCTTAATAAAGTATCCCAAGCCCCAATGCAAAGCTGCCGCGTGGAACTTTCTCACAGGGTGGTGAAAAATCATGTGCCAACTTTCCCAGATAAGAAGTTGTTTGTCACAGACCACAGCGGAGCCAGCGCCATCTTGTAATGGCGACCATAATCTGCAGAAATGGCAGAAGCGGCTCACCACAC